>NW_012100243.1:114794-124189 GCF_000951045.1 Mandrillus leucophaeus | reverse complement strand
GTAAAGTATTCTCTGTTTCACATAATTACTATAAATATTAGTGTCTGCAGATTTTTATTAACTGTAAAGTGCTGAACATACAAAATGTTTTCAGTAGATTTGCAAGTACAAAACCTTGAAGTTATCATTAACAGTGTAACTCCTTCAAAAATCACAAGTCATTTATAGTCATGAAATGTAAATAGCTATAACCAATGTAAGAAGTAATTTCATGCAATCTTTAATTTTAAAAATGAGGAAATCTTTATCTTAATAGGTTAAACCGGTTGCCTAAGATCACGCAACAATGACACAGTCGAATTGTAGTAGAATTTATCGTAGGCACAGAGTTATAGATGAGGAAGATTTGTTACATTGCAATGGGATAAATCTTGAAAATCGTTGGAGCCGAAGAATATTTTTAAATTATCTAGCATATTTACAGCTTTAGATGCAAAGTTACTCTTACAAGAAGATTTAATCCCAATAAGAAATTCAATTTTATATTTTTTTATTAATCTGACCGTAAAGAACACTTGATCTTCTATCAGAGTCATTTCTGATAAAGCGGATAGATTGCTAAGAATGGGAAGTTGTCATTTAGGAATAATATATTATAACAAATATACATATTACATACATATTATGAACTTTGAATCATAGAGTATTCCATACCTTTAAACAGCCCTCCCACCACCACCCATCTATGTCCATTCATATGGTTTTATCCTTTTAAATTAGGACCCTGATTCGTATTGCAAATTAAATATTTCACGGGTGGTAAGTACTTTCAAAGGTAAAGGTATCAAAATGGAAAACTAGGGGCAAAAACAAAGGAAATAAAGCCTAAAAGAATTATTTTATTAATATAGGGTAAAACAAAAACAACTGCTATTTAAAACTGATGTCAGCCACTTCTGTCCATAAGAAAAATCATATGAATTTTCTTCTGAGTAGATAGAGCAATGTTCAAAGACATATATTGATGGTTTACGGTGGTTGAGCTTTCAGACATGATGTGAGAGGACTGAGGACAGCTGATAGGAAGAGGAAGAGAGGAGTGCACAGGGAGGGAGAAACTCAGAAACATGAGGGAGGGATGACATTTTATTTCTAGAGCAGGTTAGGGTGAGGTTAAAGCTGGGACAGAGAACAGAAGATCCTTAAGAGGAGAGACTTGAGAGAGAGCAAAGAATTTAGCAGAACAAAAATAAATAACTCAATCAAAATCAGAATACGAATTAGTGCAGTGACAAGTCCTCTATTTGTCCCTGGACTTATTTGGAGTGAGGCTTATGCTCTGCCATAGACGATATTCTGGTTCAAAATACTTCTGCTTACATCTTGAAAGACAAGGTGATGTAATACTTAAAAGTCATCGTTAGTTTTTTCATGACAATATTTTTCTATATTTTTAAACTATCTGTAGTGTTATACATAATGATGACTTTTTGTAAAGAGTGTATAGTTGGGTCTTGCTTTGTTATACAGGCTGATAATCTCTTCCTTTTAATTAAAGTGTTTTATCTATTTATACTTGATATAAATAGTGTTCTGGTTGGATATAAGACTATCTTCTTGCTAATTATTTTCCATTTGAAACACCTATTCTTGGTTCAATTTTTCTTCCTTTTTTGCCATCTTTTGGATTAAGTGTGTATTTGATTAGGATTCCATTTTAGGTCTCCAATTGACTTTTTTGTTAGTATTGGTCTGGATATGGCAAAATGTTTCTGTAACTTATCATCATATGCTATAAATTAGAAAGTTTTAGTGAGAGTGACAACCTTGTCACCTTAAGGAAGAAGGCAACATGAATGAGCTAACATTCTGGAAATAGGTTATTTTAATTATGCTTTGCTTTCTGTAACATACAAATTCCAGATTTCACTGGATATATTAATCTGTAACATATTAATGTATGCTATAAATACTTTGTGAATATTACAATGGTATAACTTAATTAAATATTAATTCAATGACATTTTTGCCATTTTGGAATACATTTACCTGTACACGTGTTTTAAACCCAAAAGTATATATTTTTTAGTTTAAATAATTATCTAAAATAAATGAAGAAGAGAGAAATATACATATTTTCTATTCGGCTACAAATTCTCCAGTTCTGGATCTCTTCATTCCTATGTGCAAAACATTTTTCTCAAAGATTTTCTTAAACATTCCGTATGGTCCAGATATGTTGGTAATAAAGACTCACAGCTTTCACCTGCAAATGTCTTGATTTCACTTTTATTTTTGAAGCATATCAACCATGTATATAGAATTCTAGATTAAGAATTGTAATTTTTTTCTTTCAACATATTACAAATATTGATTTATTGAATAATAGCTTGCATTCTGATGAGAAACCATTGGACATTCCTATCACTTTCCCCAGAATATAATGTGAATGTTTATATTGATTATTATTCTGGTTTTGAGTTATAATTTATTAGTTTCATTTCTTAATCTTGTTGTTTAGGTATATTAGTTAGAACTCCAATGTCTTAGTTGGAATCTTAGTGTTCTTTATCCTCTGATGCCTTAAAATGTATTGCTTTATTGTTAGTTCCCAAAAAAAGAACTATGATGTATTTAGGTATTGTGTGTGTTTGCTTATTCTGTTTGACTTTGCTTGACTTCTTAGTTTCGTGAGCTAATACTTTTCATCACAATTTGAAAATTTGTTTTCAATTATTTTTTAAAATATTTTATGTCCCAATTTGTTTTACTTTTCTTCTAATTCCAATTATACATACAATATTTGTTATGTTCCTGAAGACTATTAAGGTTTTTTTCAGCCTTTTCTATTTCTAAAGCATTGGTTTGGATAGTCTGTATTACCTTATTTTCAAGTTCAAGTTGTTTAAGTTTAATAATCTTTTATTCTCTGGTCTCCTATCTATTGTTAAGGCCAGCTGGTAAACTGTTCATTTTAGATTTTATATTTTTCAGGTCTAGAGATTTTATTTCTCTGCTGATATTTCCTATCAAATTATTTATTATGTTCATGCTTTCTGTAAAATTTGTAAATGTATTTTTGATTTATTTTATTTTATTTCATTTTTAACTTTTGTCTTAAATTCAATGGTTACCTGTGTAGGTTTGTAACCTGGATAAATTGTGTCATGCTGAGGTTTGGAGTACAAATATACCATCCCCAGGTACTGACTGAGCATAGTACCCAATAGTTAGCTTTTTGACTCTTTTCCTTCTCTATCCCTCCCTTTTTAGTAGTCCCCAGTGTCTATTATTGCCATCTTTATGTCCATGAATATTCAATATTTAGACCCTACTTACAAGTGAGAACATAAAGTATTTGATTTTCTGTTTCTGCATTAATTTGCTTAGGAAAATGGCCTCCAGTTTCATTCATGTGGCTGCAAAGAACATAACTTTATTCTTTTTAATGGCTGTGTAGTATTCCATTGTGCATATGTACCATATTTTCTTCATCCACTTCACCATCCATGGGCACTTAGGTTGACTGTATGTTTTTGCTACTGTGAATAGTGCTGTGATGACCATGAGAGCACATGTCTTTTTGGTAGAATAGTTTGTTTCCATTTGCATAATAAATTAGTCTGTTTGCACATTGCTATAAAGAAATACCTGAGACTGGGTAATGTATAAGAAAGGAAGATTAATTGGCTGACAGTTCTGCAGGCTATATAGAAAGCATAGTTGTTTCTGCTTCTGGGAGGGCAGAGGAAACTTCCAATCATGGAGTAAGGTGAAGGGGGAGCAGATGTCTTACATTGCAGGAGCAGAAGCAAGACAGAGAGAAGTGGGCGGGGGGGGGGGAGTAATATGCACTTTTATACAACTAGATCTCATTAGAAGTCACTTACTATCATGAGAACAGCACCAAGGGATTGGTGCAAAATCATTAATAAGAAATCCACCCTCATGAACCAATCACCTCCCACCAGGACCCACTTCCAATATTGGCGATTAGAATTCAACATGAGATTTGGGCAGGGACACAGATCCAAACCATATCACATATATACCTAGTAATGTTATATAATGCTGGATAGAATGGCAGCTCTGTTTTAAGTTCTTTGAGAAATTTCCAAATTTATTTCCACTGTGGTTTGCCACTTAGAAATTTCTTCTGCTAGATACCCTAAATCATCTCTCTCAAGTTCAAAGCTCCACCGATCTAGGGGAGAGGCAAAATGCTGCCAGTCTGTTTGCTAAAGCATAAGAAGAGTGACCTTTGCTCCAGTTCCCAACAAGTTCCTCATCTCCATCTGAGACCACTTCAGCTGGACTTCATTGTCCATATCACTATAAGTATTTTGGCCAAAACCATTCAACAAATCTCTAAGAAGTTGCAAACTTTCCCACATCTTCCTGTCTTCTTCTGAGCCCTCCAAACTGTTCCAACCTCTGCCTGTTACACAGTTCCAAAGTCACTTCCACATTTTCAGATATCTTTATAGCAGCACCCCATGATCTGTGGTAGCAATTTACTGTATTAGTCTGTTCTCACACTGCTAACAAACACATACCCAAGACTGGGTAATTTTTGAAAGAAAGAGATTTAATTGACTCACAGTTCAGCCTATCTGGGGAGGCCTCAGGAATTTACAATCATGGCAGAAGGGGAAGCAAACACAGCCTTCTTCACATAGCAGCAGGAAGGAGAAGCACAAAGCAAAAGGAGGAAAATCCCCTTATAAAACCATCAGATCTCATGAGAACTCACTCACTATCACAAGAACAGCATGAGGGTAACCACCCCTATGGTTAAATTACCTCCCACCAGGTCCCTCCCATGACATGTGAGGATTACGGGAATTACAGTTCAAGATGGGATTTGGGTGGGGACACAGCCAAACTATATCAATCTGAGCATTAAATGCTCAATATTTTACAGAAGCATCAAGATCATTCCAATGCAGATTTCTGAGGCCCCTTCTCTGTGTAGTTTATTTAATTCTGGTAACCTGGATATCGGTTTCCTCAGTAACTCCAAATTCTGATCTCTGTCTTCTTTCTTAGCCGTATCCTCTCCTCAACATAGATTCTACTTCATTGAGTTCCAAGAGCCTCCAGGAGGAAAACTAGTGCAATTATAGAGCTCTCCTCCTGTGTTTCCCTTGTCTCTGGAATCACATTCCTATGCTAACTGTCCAATGTCTGAAACTAGTGGCTTTTGTACATTTTGTCAGGATTTGGGGTTTATTGTGGGAGAATCAGTGTGGAGCCAGTAACTTCATCATGTCTGGAAAAGAATGTCCTAAAGCTGCTCTTTCTTATCACTGTATTTATCTCAGGACACTTGTAAAGTGTAAAACAACAACAACAACAACAAATACTTGTTTCCTTTATGTCAAAGCCATTTTGTTGATGTACATACAAATCTCTTCGTTTACTGATCTTTCGCTCTCATTTATTTTTTAAAAAATTAAAAGAAAAGCCCCTGGCTTGCAGGCTCTTCTTTGCCCTCTGTGTTATCAAAATCTTAGGAAACTTCAAGGTCCATATGGTGACATATACAACACTGTGATCTTCAGTTCTCTGATTTGTTTTTCTACCATTGCTTTCTATTTGTCTTCAGGTCTATGACTCACTTTTATAACTTCTCTCCATGTTTGCCATCACTTGAAATATATTCTATCTCTTATGTCATAAATTCAGGCACCTACTAATTCAAACACAGCCTCCTGTTTATTTACTAACCTATCCCCATGTCTTCAGTCATTTAACTTCCTTAGGACCTCCAGCACACACTTACGTATCCATGTCCTTTCTACCATTTCCTTTTGACTAAATCTCTCATGCTGTGTATCCACTTCAATAATGTTCTTGCTAATATTCTCAGAAACCTCATTTACTTGACTTGTCATACTCTACCTTACCCTACCCTCCCCTAACCCACCAAAACAAAACATGACACTCAGTTTTCATCTATCTGCCTTCTCTGCACCAAGAAGCTAAACATAGTACAGAAATAGCACCCTACTCGGATTAGTGCCACTAATTTGTGATTCTCAACATCCCATGAGACTTTAAACTTTCATAAAATGTCCGTGTTTCTTTAGCCATGTTTCTCTTTTGTTTGCCTCAGAAACTATTAGGTTGGTGGAAACACAATTGCGGTTTTTGCCATTAACTAGATCTCACGAGAAATCAAAAGTAATGGCAAAAACTGCAATTACGTTTGCACCAACCTAAATTTATCAAATACATCTACTTATTTCTAATGCCTGACATTTTCACTCACTGTCTAATACTCAGCCAATGTCCTTTCTTTGAATGGAAGTCATTACTTGAAAAATATTTCTATTTCCTTGAATCAAGCAGACCAACATCAGTACCCATCTTATCCATCTCTTCTGCAACAATCGAATGGGTAACGTGTCCCTTCTCCTGCCAAAGTTTCATCACCCCACCCATGATCTGAACTGTGAACTCTTTTCTTTTTTCTTTGAGATGGAGCCTCACTTTGTCACCTGGGTTGGAGTGCAGTGGTGCGATCTCCGCTCACTGCAACCTCTGCCTCCCAAGTTTAAGCAATTCTCCTGCCTCAGCCTCCTGAGTAGCTGGAATTACAGGTGTGTGCCACCATGGCAGGCTGTTTTTTGTATTTTTGGTAAAGATGGAGTTTCACCATGTTGGTCAGGCTGGTCTCAAACTCCTAACCTTGTGATCCGCCCACCTCGGCCTCCCAAAGTGCTGGGATTACAGGTGTGAGCCACTGCATCCAGCCTGTGAACTGTTTTCTCGATCTCCCTGTCCCTTCAAAGCTTCCCCTTCTACTGGCTTCTTTCCATTAGCATGTATAACACACATATTCAAGTCTATTTTTCCATAAGTCTCTCTTGATGTCAGGTCCCCTCTAACTCTATTTCTCTTTTCTCTCTTATAGAGAAGCTCTACAGCCAGACTGTCCAAGTTCATATCCCAGATTTGCCACTTACTAGCTGATTACTATTAATGTAATGTTTAACAACTCATCTAGCCTAAATGTGATTTCTTCCTCTGTAATATTAACACCTATTTCATAGCTTAGACTAAATGGTAATACATGTGGAGCATTTGTAAATGCCTAGAAAATCAAACGCTAAATAAGTATTGGATACAGTGATACATATTATTATTGTTTAAGTGAAACTTTCTGGAACAAGTATTAATACAAGTTACATAGACTTTCTTATTTTCCTATTGCTACTCAGCACTCAGATATCTGGCAGCTGTGTCAAATATTCAGTGAAATGTTCTTGCCAAGACATTGCTAAATCCAGGAGATATTTCTCAGTTTTTCTTATCTGACTTTTGCCAGCATTTCACATTGCTGATCGTTTCCTAGTTCCTATAACATCCCATTCTCTTGATCTCTGTGGAATTATTCTCTCTGGGATTTCTCCTACCCTTTGGGTGTTCCTTCTTACTATATTTTGCAATTTTTTTCCTTCTTTTTCTTTTTTTTGCTTTCATTTTAAGTGTTAACTGTCTCAAATGCCAGGATTTTCCAGAATTCTCTTTTAGATTCTCTTCTCACTCTACACATTGTTCCTGATCTCATTACACCCTGTGTTTTCAATATACTTGCTGTTTTTTTTTAAATCTCTGTCTTCAGTTAAAACCTATCTCCTGAGCACCCAATCAATTTAGCTACTAAAGTCTCCATGGGGATCTTAGATTCAACACATATAAAATGTAACCTATGTCAGTTGCTTCCAAGATGGCCAACTAGGAACAGCTCCGGTCTGCAGCTCCCAGCAAGATCAAGGCAGAACACAGGTGATTTCTGCATTTCCAACTGAGGTACCTGGTTCATCTCATTGAGACCAGTTGGACAGTGGGTGCAGCCCACGGAGGGCGAGCTGAAGCAGGGCAGGGCATCGCCTCACCCAGGAAGCACAAGGGATCGGGAGATTTCCCTTTCCTAGCCAAGGGAAGTTGTGACAGACTCTATCAGGAGAAATGGGACACTCCTGACCAAACACTGCACGATTCTCATGGTCTTAGCAACTGGCAGACCAGGAGATAGCTTCCCATGCCTGGCTCGGCAGGTCCCATGCCTGCAGAGCCTTGCTCACTGCTAGCACGGCAGTCTGAGATTGACCTGCGATGCTGCAGCTGGACGGGGGAGGGGTGTCCATCATTGCTGAGGCTTGAGTAGCTCACAGTGTAAACAAAGAGACCTGGAAGCGTGAACTGGGTAGAGCTCACTGCAGCTCAGCAAGGCCCAGTGCCTCTATAGATTCTACCTCTGGGGCAGGGCATACTAGAACCACAGGCAGCAGACACCTTCTGCAGACTTAAACATCTCTGTCTGACAGCTCTGAAGAGAGCAGTGGTTCTCTCAGTGTGGTGTTTGACCTCCAATAACGGACAGACTACCTCCTCAAGCAGGACCCTGATCCCCATGTAGCATGACTGGGAAACACTTCCCAGTAGGGGTCGACAGACACCTCAAACAGGTGGGTACTCCTCTGGGACAAAGCTTCCAGAGGAAGGATCAGGCAGCAATATTTGCTATTCTACAGCCTCCGCTGTTGATAGCCAGCAAACAGGGTCTGGAGTGGAACTCTAGCAAACTCCAACAGACCTGCAGCTAAGGGGTCTGACTTTTAGAAGGAAAACTAACAAACAGAAAGGAATAGCATCAACATTAAGAAAAAGGACATCCACACCAAAACCCCATCTGTAGGTCACCAACCTCAAAGACCAAAAGTAGATAAAACCACAAAGGTGGGGAGAAAACAGAGCAGAAAAGCTGAAAATTCCAAAAAACAGAGTGCTTCTTCTCCTCCAAAGGATTGCAGCTCCTTGCCAGCGAGGGAACAAAACTGGACGGAGAATGAGTTTGATGAGTTGACAGAAGTGGGCTTCAGAAGGTCGGTAAAAACAAACATCTCCGAGCTCTAACCCATCACAAGGAAGCTAAAAGCCTTGAACAAAGGTTAGGCAAACGGCTAACTAGAATAAACAGTGTAGAGAAGACCTTAAATGACCTTATGGAGCTGAAAACCATGGCACAAAAACTTCATGACACATGCACAAGCTTCAGTAGCCGATTCAATCAAGTGGAAAAAAGGATTTCAATGATTGAAGATCAAATTAATGAAATAAAGTGAGAAGACAAGATTAGAAAAAAAAGAGTGAAAAGAAACAAAACCTCCAAGAAATATGGGACTACGTGAAAAGACAAAATTTATGTTTGATTGGTGTACTGGAAAGTGATGGGGAGAATGGAACCAAGGTAGAAAAAAATCTTCAGGATATTATCCAGGAGAACTTCCCTAACCTAGCAAGGCTGGCCAACATTCGAATTCAGGAAATACACAGAGAACACCACAGAGATACTCCTCAAGAGGAGCAACCCCCAGACACAAATTGTCAGATTCACCAAGGTTGAAATGAAGGAAAAACTGTTAAGGGCAACCAGAGAGAAAGGT
>NW_012100243.1:111704-113180 GCF_000951045.1 Mandrillus leucophaeus | reverse complement strand
AGGTTCTGAAATTGAGGCAATAATTAATAGCCTACCAACCAAAAAAGTCCAGGACCAGATGGATTCACAGCTGAATTCTACCAGAGGAAAACTTAAAAGCTAGTACCATTCCTTCTGAAACTATTTCAATCCATAGAAAAAGAGAGAATTCTCTGTAACTCATTTCATGAGACTAGCATTATCCTGATACCAAAGCCTGGTAGTGACACAACAAAAAAAGATAATTTTAGGCCAATATCCCTGATGAGCATCGATGCAAAAATCCTCAAGAAAATACTGGCAAACCAAATCCAGCAGCATATCAAAAAACTTATCCACCACAATCAATTTGGCTTCATCCCTGGGATGCAGGCTGGTTCAACATACACAAATCAATAAACGTAATCCATCACATAAACAGAAACAATGACAAAAACCACATGATTATCTCAGTAGATGCAGAAAAAGCCTTTGACAAAATTCAACCGCCTTTCATGCTGAAAACACTCTATAAACTAGGTATTGATGTATGTGTCTCAAAATAATAAGAGCTATTTATGATAAACCCATAGCCAATATCATACTGAATGGACAAAAATGGGAAGCATTCTCTTTGAAAACCAGCACAAGACAAGGATGCCCTCTCTCACCACTCCTGTTCAACATAGTATTGGAATTTCTGGCTAGGGCAATCAAGCAAGAGAAAGAAATAAAGTGTATTCAATTAGGAATAGAGGAAGTCAAATTTTCTCTGTTTGCAGATGTCATGATTGTATATTTAGAAAACCCCATCCTCTCAGCCCCAAATCTCCTTAAGCTAATAAGCAACTTCAGCAGAATCTCAGGATACAAAATCAATGTGCAAAAATCACGAGCATTCCTATACACCAATAATAGACAAATAGGGAGCCAAATCACGGGTGAACTCCCATTCACAATTGCTACAAAGAGAATAAAATACCTAGGAAGCCAACTTAAAGGGATGTGAAGGACCACTTCAAGGAGAACTACAAACCACTGCTCAACGAAATAAAAGAGGACAGAAACAAATGAAAGAACATTCCATGCTCATGGATAGGAAGAATCAATATCTTGAAAATGGCCATACTGCCCAAAGTAATGTATAGATTCAATGCTATTCCTGTCAAGCCACCATTGACTTTCTTCACAGAACTGGAAAAAACTAAAATTCATATGGAACCATAAAAGAGTGTGCATAGTCAAGAAAATTCTAAGCAAAAAGAAAAAGCTGGAGGCATCACACTACCTGACTTCAAACTGTACTACAAGGCTACAGCAACCAAAACAGCATGGTACTGTTAGCAAAACAGATATGTAGACCAATGGAACAGATTAGAGGCCTCAGAAATAATACCACACATCTACTACCATCTGATCTTTGACAAACCTGACAAAAGTAATGGGGAAAGGATTCCCTATTTAATTAATGGTGTTGGGAAAACTGGCTAGCCATATGTGGAAAGCTGAAACTGGATC
>NW_012100243.1:41926-110394 GCF_000951045.1 Mandrillus leucophaeus | reverse complement strand
AAGTGCTCCCCCTTGACTTAGACAACATGACCATCTACCTAGTTATCTGAGTCAAAACCCCATGTGTTATCCTTGACATCTTTCCTTCGTATCTAATTGCTGTCAACTCCAGTTCCCGAATCCCTCACAAATCCATTTTCCTCTCAATGTCTAATGCAACTCCCCTGTTTTAGACATCATCATCGTCCTGGTTCTTTTAACATAAAATCCAAACTTCTTCATACTATTTTCAGAATCTTCAGTTACTGTTCCCACTTGCCACTCTGGCTTTCACTCTAGCTACTTTCCTTAATCTTCCACAATCCAGTCATACTGAAAGTTTCTCAGTTGCTGTAAGTTTTCTCTTACCTTTGTGATTTTAGTCATGCTTTTTCCTCCACTCAAATATTTGTGTGTGTGTGTGTATGTATGTGTGTGTGTTTGTTTCTTCTCTTTACCAGGAAGGCTTAACTTGGGCATCCATAGTATCCTAGGCAACTATTTGAGTGTAACTGGTTTACTTAGGAGATGATCCCAGGAGAAATGTTAGGAAAGTGCGTGAGATAGAAGGAAAGGGAGACAATACAGAGTATATTAATGAGCATGTTACCACTATGGGCAATGGATACTCGATTCTACCAGGAATATTTGGGATATAATACAGAACACACCTCAGAATAACTGCACACAAGAAGCAAGGAAGCTGGGCTACCCATCTTCTTTCCCCCATTGTCCTTGATTGAGAACATTTCCTACAGAGTCAGTTATTCAACCTGATCGTTACACAGGTTTCACAGCCAGAGAAATCCCTCAGACAGAGTATGGCAGGGGCTGAAAGTGGGCCATCAACATGTGCTGAGAACATACATGGGAAGCCAAACCTGATCGCTGATAACTCTTTTAATATTCCTCTTCTGGGACCCTTTTGAATTATTATGTCGTTTATCAAGTTTTAGTGGGAGAAATTACAATTAAACAACAAATTGCAATAAACCATATTTCCAGTTCAACATTGTTTCCCTAAAACTTGGCCCATAGTAGGTACTCCCTATACCTTCTGACTAAACTATTTTTTTGTTTTACAGTCTATTTTACATTTGGTAGCAATAATTACACCCCTTTCAAGGTTTTTCCAGGTGTTTCAGAGTTTTATTCACTGCTCTCTGCCTCGTTTAGGCAGAAAAATTGGTATTTGGAAAAGATTTTTAAGGAAAGTATAAGTCACTGCTTGAGATATCAAATAGTAATTGTTAAAACATGGTTTTCTTACATAAAGTACCCTGTGCTCTTAATCATTAACCCTCTATCCTGAAATACTGTTTCAAATACTTTCTTTGAATGTTCACATTTGAGAAATGCCAAAAGACAAACATTTATTCTGTAAAAGAAATGAAAATGTCATTTATAATATGTTCGAAGTGCTTGGCACCTATGCTGATTGGATCTAATCATATTGTCTGATGAGATTTCCTCTCCAGAGAGAACTAATTGGAATGACATAGTGTAACAGTGAGCTCTGGGTGAAATAATCAGACATTTCAAGCTGAATGAATGGCTTTTGTGTCAGATGTTGCAGAGCTAAACCATTATGTGTTGATTCCTGATTTATGAACACCAAAGTTGAGGTCTTGTCTTTTTCTGTACAGCTTCCATTTCTTGGCAAGAAATGTCATCACCTATTTCTGCTGCCCCAAACATTTCATTGCTCCTCATTGCCTCAAGGAAAAAGTCAATCATCTCTATCCTGAAGAGCATTGGTGCCCTAGTTTTTGTTGTTGCCATTTCTAATCTTCTATATTCTGCTGGTAATATGTAAATAGTATTTTTGAGGGTCCCGTTTACTTTTTAGTGTCAATCATTGTACTTGGTATTTTACACAAAATATTGTATTTAACCCTGAGGGCAAAGGAGATAATTATTTACGTGACGACAGAGTTTGAATAAGGTATGGAAAGCCTGTAGAGATACAACTATGAAGTGATTCCGAGTTGAACTCAAAGCCAGATCCTTTACCTTTTACACCCTCCTACTCCTCCAAGATTCCTCTGAAGGATAACTTCATTTCAAGCATTAACAAAGAGCATCTCACTGTAATATTGCAGAGTCCCTACTATACCATTTTACAGATGAGAAAACTAAGGCACTACAACATTAAGAACTTTGCATAAAGTGACACAGACACTAAGTGGCGGAGTCCTGATTCAAACTATATATATCTGAATTCATGTTCCATCCTCTTTCCACTCTACTATACTATATAGCCTCTTTATGTGGAGTACTACCCCCTTCATTCTTCCCCAGTCAAAACTCTACCTATTCTCCAAGCTACAGCTCCAGTATAAGTTCTCTGATCTTCCTCTGCACTTCAATAGAACTGACCACACTTGACTAATGAGTATTGCCTTGTACTGTTATGACATACAATAAAAATAAAAATGCAAAGCTGGGCTCAGTGGCTCACACCTGTAATCCTAGCACTTTGGGAGGCCAAGGCAGGTGGATCACTTGAACTCAGGAGTTTGAGAAGCCTGGGAAACATGGCAAAATTCCGTCTCTACTAAAAGTCCAAAAATGAGCTGGGTGCGGTGGTGCACACACGTAATCACAGGTACTTGGGAGACTGAGTCACGAGAATTGCTTGAATGCAGGAGGCAGAGGTTACAGTGAGCTGAGATTGCACCACCACAGCACTTTAGCTTGGGCAACAGAGTGAGACTCTGTCTCAAAAAACAGGTAAACAAACAAACAAACAAAAGATATGAACAATAAACTATTAGAGAATATAGCATATTTGTACATATACTACCTCATTTGATCCTAAAATTTATCCTTATTATTCCAGTTTTACAGAAGGGATTGAAGTGACTTGCTCAGAAATTACTCATGCCGTCTGCTGTGTTGTCAAGTTTTGACTTGAACCTATCTAAAAACGTATATATTTTGCTTTGGCAAAAATCTATACTTAGATAATAAAATACTAAGCCTAACTTGAAATCTTCCAATGGCAATCTTACATCAGGCCTTAACATACATTTTCTTGTTGAGTCCTTCATATAGTTGTAGGAAGTAGTTCATTTGCTTATAACCTCACAGCTTTTTCTACACTGTTGTTGATTGCTTCAACAAAAATGTATTAGATACTTAATACGGTACCTCAAAGGGTAAATCTGCTTTAGAATGTTTTAACAATTTCCCATTTTTCTTATGTTTAGAACCAAAATTTCTAACATGATGAGTTCCTTCCTACCTCTCCAGCCTAAACTTACGCAACATTAAAAATGGTCCCAAGCATCCTAGCCACAATGACCTTCTCGCAATTCTCAGAATTATTAAATTCTACATTGCAGATGTAGGGGAAGAATAACTTTCCATCTACCCTCTGAGGGGTGAATAATTAAGTCAATGAAATAAACTGACAATTGGCAGAGTAACATGAGAAAAGGTATACAAATTTATTATACACGAGGAAACATCATATGAAAGAAAAGTAAATACTAAAAAACCCAGTGAGATCTAGACGCTTAGGTACAAATCTTCCTAGGGGAGTGTGAAGGGGAGAAGTAGGCAACTTAGAAGAGAGTAAATGATTTTGTCAAGATGAATAAGTCCTCAGAAAAATACGTGAAAGCCTGTGACAAAGTCTGCCTGGGCATAGTGTGGACCTCTAGTTTCCTCTCCTGTGATACAAGCCCATCTTCCCTGGTTGATGAGATTCCGGGAAGAGAATTTACATAGTTGAGTTCCTTTAGAAGGATCTATCTTTAGGCAGACAGAGGAAGTTCAGAGAAAGCCTCTTCCTGCATTTACCATTCCCCAAGTATGCTTAGTTTGAAGTAATTTGCATACCAAAACAATATATCTTGGGTGGCATCCCTGAACTCTTTCATAGCACACACACTCCATAGTGCTTTTAAAGTGATGGGTGCTATTCATAATAGTTTACAAATATTTACAATTTTAATTATAACAACCACCTTCAGGGTGGATACCATTAAAGCCAATTTACAGAGGAGGTAACTGGCACAGAAAATAAATAGCATGTATAACGTCACACAGCTAGTAAATATGATTCATCAAGCTCTCTGGTCAAGCATGCCCTGCCCTCCTTTGCACTTGATGTTTTCCCTGCCAGTAACACACCTTTTTCTTCAAACTGCAGATGAAATTACTCTTTTCTGAAAAGGTTCTTCCCATTTCATTTTTTTTTTTTTTGTACATACTCATAGAATTACATTTGGTTTTGCCTTTGCTCGGGAAATGTGCAATTGGTGGAGGGTATGTGTTCACCTCCATATCCCTAGCATGGTATTTGCCACATAGTAGGCACCAAACTATGTGCTGAATTAATAAATTTAGAATGATTAAATAAGTGTATCAAGCACCATGGTGCATACTATCAGGTATAATCCTTGTCCTCCAGGAGATCTTAGCCTAATGTCAAATACAGACAAGTGAACACATGATTATAACCTGACATAATAGCTGTAATGATTAAACACAAGTGACTGCAGAGCACAGAGTAAAGCAATTCATTCTGTCTGACGATCTGAAAGGTTTTCCAGACTCTATGACATATAGGGAATGAGCAGAATTTCTAAGGGAGAAAAGAGTTGGATGGGGTGATTTCCTGGGTAGAAAGAACCCCTTGCAAGGTACAGACATAAAAGCAGAGGGTGAGATATGACATAGAGATAAATTGTTTGTGGGTGATTTGGAGATAGCATTGAGAGAAGTGGTGAAGAATGCAGCTTATTTCAAAGTTTGAGGTCAGTATTATGAAAGATGACATAGCCTGTGCTAAGAGTTAGAATGTGGTTGTATAGGGAGAAGGAAACTATAAGTAGTATAATAATTTAAAAAGTATTTTCAATGTGCTTTAGAAAGATCAATCAAACCACTAAATGGACAATTATTCCTCTATCTTCGAATTTAGTTTTTGTAGTATTAATGCAAATTTCAAAGGGTACTACAAATAGCCCAATTTAATATGAGTCTTAAGACATCAGGGCTAAAGAAGATTGAGAAATGATTCAAATGTTTCCTGATATCACAGTAATTTGCAACAAATCTCTATAATTTGCATTAGGATACATGCCAAGCTGCAGTATGAGACAGCCACAGGTCATCCCCAAGCCCTGATTATGCTGTATCTCTTGCATTTATATCTTCATTTCATAAAGTCTTTCAAATGATATACCTAAGACCAACTGAATTCGTAATCATAAGAGTTCCTATCTTTACGGAGTTGATCACATCAATATGTTTGTGAAGTCAACTTTTTTTTTGCTGTTTTCAATAAAACAAGATTAGGCACAAACCATTTTAAAAATAATTGAGTATGCAAACAGTTCATGGAGAATGTTAATCTTCATGAATAATAGAATATAAACCAAACTAAGTAGATGTTGTGCAACTGTCTCCAGCTTTGTCCTACTACTGGCCAAGACAGCTTTAACATTCCCCTCAGCTTGACTAAATTTAAGTAAGCTTCTTTCTGACTTCAGTCCCTGTCCTCTCTTTGCTTAAAACATTAACTTTAGAAAACTTGCGATTGTAAATTCCTCCTCTGCCCATTAGAGTTATAAATTTTCTACAACCTAGAAATGTCTTTCTCATCAAATCATCAGGAAAGAGTGGGCTCCTTTCTCCTAGTTTCTGAGGGAGCATAGAAGCCTAATTTAGATAAGTGACAATTGGCTAACACAAATAACCTAATCATTTTAATCAACCTCCCTCATCCCAATGTCCTCCTGTACTTTTCCATTAGCTCACGATGGCATTTAAATACCTTCAGCAGAGCTGAGTTCCATCCCTCTCTTCTATTGCAATGGCTATGACGTCAATAAAATATCTTTAAAAGTAATATAACTTAGTATTTCCCTATAGTTAATTACCAAAAAAGTCACACATCAGAAAAAGTTTGCTTTAAAAACTTGCAGGTAGATGCAATGTTTCATACTAAATCATGAAAAAAGCAAGATTCTTAAAACTCTGCAACCTACCCGGGTCAATCAGTAACAGCAGCCTTTATATTTATTCATTTTCAAACATTTGTTGAACCCCTTACTATGTGTTAGTATTGTTTTTAACATTTGGGATATATCAGTTAATTAAACAGATAAAGATCCTTGCCCTCAAGGATCTTACATTTTAGAAGAGAAAAACAAACAGAACACAAATGTGATATAAAAATAAATTACAGATTATGTTTTATAGTGGAAAGTTCTATGAAAGAAAAAGGAAATTAAAGCCAGGTTAAAGGCCGTTTTAATGACTTTTACTTGGAATAAAATAGGAAAGCTTTACAGGATTTTTAATATTGATGTGACATGATTTTACCCAAATTTTTAAATCAAATAGATAACTCTGGATGTTGGGTAGAAAATAAGCTGTAGGTGGAAAAGGTTAAAACTGGCAGATCAGATGAAAGTTACTGCAGTTTATCCAGGAAAGAGTTTAGCACAAATGCTAATAACAGATCAGGTGGTATGTAGTAATATGTTCTGGATATATTAATAATCAAGACAACAAAATTTTCTAAAAGAGAGGATGTGAGCTGTGGGAGAAAGGCAGAAAGAATTAAAAGCTTTTTGGCTTGAAGCAAGTAATATGGAGTTGCTCTCAATTGAGATGGAGAGGGTTATATTTGGAATAGCATTTGAGAAAAAGACTATGAGTTAAGTTTGGGACATGCAGATTTTTACAATTTGAATGTATTTCAAGCGTAGCCATTGATTTGGAAGTTGGATATATGAGCTTGGAGTTAGGAAGAACTGGGTAGGAGAGATAAATGTGAGAGTCACTGGCATATAAATGCTATTTTAAAACCACGAGGTAACACCAAGGGAATGAGAGAAGAAAAGATGAAGAATGACTGAGGAATGGTCCTTGGTCATTCCAAGTTTCAGGAATGAGGAGGAAGAGGGGAGAGGAAAGAGGAAAGTTAGGAGAAACACTAGGGAAGTGTGATGACCTGCAAATCAAATGAAGAAAATATATCAAAAAGGGTACAGTGAGCCTTTGGCTCAGATATTGCTGATAGGTGAGTAGAATGATAATTAGTAATTGATCAACTGAATTTGGCCATGCAAAGGTCTTTGATGACTGTTACCAGATTTGTCTTGGTGGAGTTGGATAAATACCTGATTGGAGTAGATTTAGGAGACAATCGGAAAAAAGTGTTTAAAGATAAGCAGTATTGCTAAAAGCTGTCAAAAGAAGCAAATAATTGGAATATGTGTGGCTGGCACTTGAGGCATCAAGTTAATTTTGTTTTGTTTTTATAATATGGTAGAAAAAAATGATATGCTTGTATGTTTTGGGGAATGGTCCAGTAAAGAGTGAAAATTTGAGGAAATGAAAGAGAAGGGAACCTTGTTACTGCAATGTCCTGGAGGATGCAAAAAGAAATAGCATCAAATATAAAAGGAGGGGGCGGTTAACTTTACATAGGAGCATGAATAGTTCATTTATGTGAACAGGCAGGATGACAGAGTAGGTGGAAACAGATGCTGCAAGGTGGGTAGACGTGCTGATGAGAGTCTAAAAAAGTTCTCTTCAGACAATTCTACATTTTAGTGAAGTAGGAAACAAGGTCTTCAGCTAAGAGTGAGGTAGAGGGTTTGTGGAAGTGTCAGGAGAGAGGAAGAGCTATGAATTACTGCCTAAGAGATGGGAAGGGGAAGAGATTATCACCTTCATGACTAACACTCAATAAAATTTTACTATACTAAGTGTCAAGCTGTCATACTTTGGTTAACCTCTATAGCAGTAGTGTGAGCTAATTACTATTATTATTCCCAATTCACAGATGAGAATACTGAGTCTCAGAGAAAATAAACAACTGTCCCAAGTCACATAGTTAAAACATGATGACATTAACACTCAATTTCACCCTATATGATTTCAAACATGATGCTTTTAATTACATTGCACTGCTTCTACATGTTCCTTTGGACATGCAAGGGTCTTAGAAGAATTTTAAAAAATACATAAATTATCTCTCTTTCTCGTACATGATAGAATATACTCACATCACATTTGGTCGTTAAAGTCATTTAATGAACATTTCATTCTAAAAAAATATGCAAGAGAAAGAAATACTGTAAGTTCAAACAGAAGTAAGTGACTTCCTACCATTACCTCTCTTGATATGTAAACCTACATTCTAATTTTTTAACATTGCATCTGTTAAGAGGTGGAGAATATTATAGCATTAATTTCAAGGATCCATATATTATACTTCCAGCAATACAATCTAAGGTTATATTTGATTTATAGCGGCTGATTACTATCAGCTTTTCTTGAGTTTAATAGTTGTATTGATTATGGATATTTCCAGCAGCAAGTAACAGAAAAATTCAAATAAATGTGACAATAAAAAGAAATATTTCACCTCCTTATATATGGAGAAGGCTAGAAATAGATACTGCTAGCTTTGATTCAGCATCTCCAAAATATTAGCTCCACCTCTCTAATTATCTTAACTTCTTTTTCCTCATGCTCACAGGATTACTGCTGCAATTCCAGGCATTATAACCATTGAGACATAAACAAAAAGAAAGAGAGAAATGGTTGCCACCATCAATAGCTGTCTTATTAATAAAGAAAATAAAAGCTTTACCAAAAACCTCCTTCCTCATAAACATCTATTCACATTTCATGAATCAGAAATGTGTTGTGTATCTACTCATAGTAGAGAGCGTAGCTGACAAAATATGGCCAAGGGAAAAGGATCGGGAATGAGTGTTGAGCTTATCAACCAGAGTACCTGCTTCAATAGTCATTTTAATATTCTAGATATGATATTTTTGCATGAACTTCTGCTGAGCCAAGGCCTCTCATCTTCTCTCTATATAGCTTGATGATGAAATTTAAATTATAGGGCTTTGAATTCCTTCATCAAAAAAAAAGGTATTGGATTCTGGCCAGAATTCTCATTTAATGATAAGTTTGAGCCTTGATTGATTTTTCTCCCATAATGGGATCCTTTCTATCTTTCTGTTAATATCACATGCAAAAGTAATAAGTGTTTTTGTATGTCTATCAACATCTTAAAACTCTGGTGGATCATAGTCATGTGCTAGTAAAAAGGAAACTGGAAGAGCAGACAAGGATTGAGTAGGGAATATTGGAGTACAATAGTAGCACAGTTGTAGAGAAATCAAAATAAAGAAAAGGATGTAATGTACACAATTTTATCTCCTTTATTATTACACGATTATCCTCTATCTACTTCAAATTAGACTGAAAAAAGTTTACAAAAAAACACATTCATATTTCATATGAAAGAACATAAACATGTGTTTTCACCTTTTGGTTGCTAAATAGATGTTCTATGTGTTAGAGAGGACTGTGGTGCAAAAACTAAGAAGGTAGTAATTGTAACTATAAGTTGAAACTTTTTTTTTTTTTTGAGATGAAGTCTTGCTCTTGTCACCCAGGCTGGAGTGCAGTGGCACTATGTCAGCTCACTGCAACCTCGGCCTCCAGGGTTCAAGCGATTCTCCTGCCTCAGCCTCCCGAATAATAGAATACAGGCACCTAACACCATGCCCAGCTAATTTTTGTATTTTTAGTAGAGACGGGGTTTCACCATGTTGGCCAGGCTGGTCTCGAACTCTTGACCTCAGGTGATCCACCCACCTCGGCCTCCCAAAGTACTGAGATTACAGACATGAGCCACTGCACCCAGCCAAGCTGAAACTTATGAATGCTTATTTTCAACCAGGTTCATAGTTCCAAATGCTTTAAAAATACTGACCGAGTGTGATGGCTCACACCTGTAATCCCAGCACTTTCAGAGGTCGACAGGGATGGCTCACTTGAGGTCAGGTGGTTGAGACCAGCCTGGCCAACATGGTGAAACCCTGTCTCCACTAAAAATACAAAACTTAGCCAGGTGGCGTTGGGCAGGCCTGTAATCCCAGCTACTTGGGAGGCTGAGGCAGGAGAATCGCTTGAACTTGGCAGGTGGAGATTGAGTAAGCTGAGATCGCACCACTGCACTCCAGCCTGGGCAACAGAGTGAGACTCTTTCTCAAATAAAAAAAAAAGAAAGAGAGAAAGAAAAAAGTATATAGTATTAACTAAGAGGTTTCAGACAAGTTGGCCAAGTAGACACAACCAGGAAATGCCACTACCACCGAGAGAGATTACATTATCCAGTAAACCACCAGAACTCAGGCAGATCTTCAAGAGAAAATGCTGAGTGGATGGACAGACAATGCTGAACCTGAGGCAGAAGAGGGAGAATCTGGGGACCCTGTAAGCGGTACCTGAAATCCAGGTCTAGTTTCTGGCCCCCAGTGGCTCCTGGGTAAGGGTTGGGTAAGTGAACTGAGGGCCAGCTTACTCTCACCATGGACCTCTGGGATCCTAGCTATAGGGGACCATGCTCATGGACCTGTAAGCTGGCAGGGGGAATCTCTTCGGGGAGCAGGCAGAGACAGGCCTTCAGCCAGCAGACAGCCCAGGAGATTTTGAGTCCTGTGCAGCTCCAGCAGAGAGTTGCCATCCACAAATGGCCCCTATGCCCTTCTGGGAGGCATAGGCCCCATCTGACTTAGAAGCCAGGAGAGAGGGGGGATAGCATCCCCACAACACTGGGGCATGTCTGCTCTGCAAGCCATCCTGCCGACTGGCCTCTCCTAGAGTCTATGCTTAGCGGTCTGCAGGAGCAGATGCACAGTGCAGCCCCTGAGGTCCATCCTGAGGGCTGAATCTTACTCTGAGTACCTTATTAGTGACCCAGGAGCACTTTGTATTCTTCAGCATAACCAGAACTCTAGCAGGAGCCTCAGGATGTGTCTGTGCCCCAAGGCTGCAGTGTGCAGCTCCGGAGTACTGAGATGTGATCCCTGGCTGGCACTCAAGCCAGGGAGGAGCCTCCACCTCCACAGTACTGAGAGAGGCAAGATGCATGGGTTACTGGGTTGGGATGGGAGCCAGGTGTGCCTCCCTCTGCAGGGCCAGTATAGAGTGTGGTATTCTTTCCAACCACAGCTTCTGCCCAAGGGAGCCTCATGGCCGGAAACAACTAACAAAAGAAATGCAGGTACAGAGCCAGCAATTGGAGGGGTTTACCCCAAGGCCCAGGAGTGAACCTGTTGAGAGGACCATCTCTCTGCTTCACCAACCACCAAGCATACCTGTGAACCCAAGTAAGTACAAAAGAGTAATTAATGGGTTGGGTATTACCTAGCTACTGACCACTACTCTTATGTGCCATCTACTGGATCACAACCCTAACTACAGCATCAAAAATTTGTCCTGCTAATGTATACATCTGTGAAATCAAGGGCACGATTTCACTGACACATAAAGATCCTGTACAGAGCTCTGGTCCTCTGAAAGCAAACGGAAATGAAGCCAATGAACTATACTCAACTTAAACCACAGTTAAAGGAGCACCAACTGTCCCAGATGAGAAAGAATCAGTGCAAATATTCCGGCAATCCAAAAAGCCAGTTGTCCTCTTACCTTCAAATGAGTACATTAGTTCCCCAGCAATGGTTCTTAAACAGTTGGAAATAATTAAAATAATAGGCATAGAATTCAGAATCTGGGTGGCAAGGAAATTCATCAAGATTCAGGAGAAACTGAAACTCAATCCAAGAAATCCAGTAAAACAATTCAAGAGCTGAAAGGCAAAATAGCCATCCTAAGAAAGAATTAAACTGAACTTCTAGAGCTGAAAAACTCACTAAAAGAATTTTATATACAATGGGAAGTATTAAGAGCAGAATAGACCAAGCTAAGGAAAGAATTGCAGCACTCAAAGACTTGTTCTTTGAATCAACTCAGTCAGACAAAAATTAAAGGAAAAAAAAAAAAGAATTTTAATAAATGAAAAAAATTCAAGAAATACAGGACTATAAAAAGAGAGGACATATACATATTTACTGGTATCCATGAAAGAGAAGGAGAGAGAATAAGCAACTTGAAAAGTGTTTTTGAGGATATAATTCATAAAAATTTCTCTAATCTCACTAAAGAGCTTGACATACAAATCCAAGAAGTAAAGAAAACCCTTACTTCATGCTGTACCAGATGACCCTCCCCAGGGCACATAGTCATCAGATTCTCCAAGGTCAGTACAAAAGGAAAAATCTTAAAGTTAGCTAGACAGAAGGGTCACGTGACACACAGAGGAACCCTCATCAGGCTAGCAACAGACCACTCAGCAGAAACATTACAAGCCAGACAGACTGGGTTTCTATTTCCAACATCCTCAAAGAAAAGAAATTCCAACCAAGAACTCACATTCCACCAAACTAAGCTTAATAAGTGAAGGATAAATGAGGTCTTTCTCAGACAAGCAAATGCTGAGGCAATACCTATCAATTAGACAAGCCTTATAAGAAGTCCTCGGGGAACGCTAAAGATTGGATCAAAAGAATGACATCTACTATCACAAAAACATCTACTATCACAAAAACAGTCCAGAGGCACTATAAAGTAACTACACGGTGGAGTCGACATAAAACCAGCTAACAACACAATGACAGGATTAAAATCACACATATCAATGCCAACATTGAATATAAATGGGCTAAATGCCCTCACTTAAAAGACAAAGAGTGGCAGTCTGGATAAAAAGACAAAATTCAACCATCTTTTGTCTTCAAGACACATCTCACATGTAATGACACTCACTGGCCCAAATTTAAAGGATGAAGAAAGATCTACTATACAAACAGAAAACAAAAAGAGCAGTAGCCATTATTCTTACATAAGATAAAATAGACTTTAAACCAATAAGAATTAAGGAGGACAATGAAAGACATTACTTTTGATAAGGGTACAATCTAACAAGAAGCCTTAACTATGCTAAATATATATGTATCCAACATAGGAGCACCCAGATTTACAAAACAAGTTCCTCGTGGCCCATGAAAAGATGTAGGCAACCACACAATAATAGTGGGAGACTTTAACATCCCATTGACAGGTTTAGACAAGTCATCAAGACAGAAAACTGACAAAGAAACTCTGGACTAGGTTCAACAATTGACAAACTGGACCTTATAGACATCTACAGAACACTCCATTCAACAACCATAGAATATACATTCTTCTAACCTGAACATGGAACATATTCTGAGATTGACTACATGTGCAGTTTTAAAGCAAGTCTCAATAAATTCAAAAAAATTGAAATCATACCAAGCACACTATCAGCCTACGGTTGAATAAAAATCTAAATCGATAGCAAAAAGATCTCTCAACATTACACAAATACATGGAAATTAAATAACTTGCTACTGTATAACTCCCAGGTAAACATCAAAATTAAGGCAGAAAACAACAGTCTTTGAAACTAATGAAAATAGAGACACAACTTATCATAATCTCTGGGATGCAGCCAAAGCACTGTTAAGACAAAAGTTTATAGCCCTAAACACTTTCATCAAGAAGTTAGAAAGATCTCAGATTAACAGTCTAACTTTCCACTTAAAGGAAGTAGGGGGGGAAAAAAAAAGAACAAACCAATCCCAAAGCTTTCAGAAGAAAAGAAATAACCAGAGTCGTAGCTGAACAGAATGAATAAAAGATGCAAAAATCCACAGAAAAGATTAATGAAACCCAGAGTTGTTTCTCTGAAAAAATAAACAAGATTTAGACCACTAGCCTGCTTAACAAAGAAAAAAAAAATCTAAATAAGTACAATCAGAAATGACAAACATGACATTACAATTGATCCCACAGAAACTCAAAAGATCTTCAGAGAATACTGTGAGCAACACTGTGTACACAAATTAGAAAATCTAGAAGAAATAAATTCCTGGAAGCACAAAATCTCCCAAGATTGAATCAGAAAGAGATTAAAACTCTGAATAGACCAATATCAGACTCTGAAATTGAATAAGTAATAGAAAACATGCCAACCAGAAAAAGTCCTGGACCAAATGGATTAGTAGCCAAAATCTACCAGATGTACAAAGAACTGGTACCAATTCTACAGAAACTAGTTCAAAAAATCAAGGAGGAGGGACTTCTTCCTAAATCATTCCATGAATCCAGCATCAGCTAGTACCAAAACCTGGCAGAGACATGACAAAGAAAGAAAACTTCAGATCAATATCCCTAATGAACACAGACACAGAGTCCTCAACAAAATACTAGCAAACTGAATCTAGCAGCACATCAAAAAGTCAATTCACCATAATCACGTAAGCTTTATTCCTCGGATGCAATGTTGGTTCAACATATGCATATCAATAAGTGTGACTCACCACATAAACAGAATTAAAAGCAAAAACCATATGATCATCTCAATAGACACAGAAAAAGCTTTTGAAAAACTTTCACATCCCTTCATGATTAAAACCCTCAATAGACTAGCTGTCAAAAGAACATACCTCGATATAATAAAAGCCGTCTATGACCAACCCACAGCAAACATCATATTGAACAGGCAAAAGCTGGAAGCATTCCCTTGGGGAACTAGAACAAGGCAAGGACACCCACTCTCACCACTCTTATTCAACATAGTACTGGTATTCCTAGCCAGAGCAATCAGGCAAGAGAAAGAAATAACAGGCATCTAAATGGGTAAGGAAGTCAAACTATCTCTTTACTGACTATATAATTTGATACTTAAAAACCTCTAAAGACTCCATTAAAATGCTACTAGAACAGATAAACAATTATAGCAAGGTTTTAGATTACACATCAATGTACAAAAATTAGTAGCATTTTTATACACAAATAACATCCAGTCTGAATGTCAAATAAAGAACGCAGTCTCATTTACAACAGCCATACATAAAATTAAATACCTAGGAATACAGCTGACCAAAGAGGTGAAAGATCTCTGCAAGGGGAACTACAAAACACTGCTCAAAGAAATCAGAGATGACACAAATAAATTTTTTTAAAAATCCCATGCTTATGGATTGGAAGACTACACATCATTAAAATGGTCATAATACCCAAAGCAATTTACATATTTATGTCATTTCTATCAAAATACCAATGTCATTCTTCACAGAATTAAAAGATCTATGCTAAAATGTATATTAAACCAAAAAAGAGCCCAAATAGCCAAAGCAATCCTTAAGCAAAAAGAACAAAGCCAGAGGCATCACCTTATGCGACTTCAAACTATATTATATGGCTAAAGTAACCGAAACAGCATGGTACTGGTGCAAAAACAGACACATAGACCAATAAAATGCAGTAGAAAATTTAGAAATAAAGTCACACACCTACAAACATCAGGTCTTCAACAAAGCTGACAAAAATAAGCTATGGGGGAAGACCTCTCTATTTAATAAACGGTGCTGGGATACCTGGCCAGTCAAATGCAGAAATATGAAACTGGACCCTTTCTTTTTGTTATACAAAAAAATTAATTCAGGGTAGATTAAAGATTTAGATGCAAGGCCTCAAACTATAAAAATCCTAGAAGAAAATTTAGGAAATACACTTCTCAACATCAGACTTAGCAGCCAAATTTTGGCTAAGTCCCCAAAAAGCAATTTTAACAAAAACAAAAATTGACAACTATGACCTAATTAAACTAAAGAAAGTATCATACAAAAGAAACTATCAACAGAGTAAACAGACCTACAGAATGGGGGAAAATATTCACAAACTATGCATCTGACAAATGTCTAATATCCAGGATCCATAAGGAACTTAAACAAAGAACAAATAACCCTATTAAAAAACGGGGAGAGGACATAAACAGACATTTCTCAAAAGAAGACATACAAGTAGCCAAACAAACATATTAAAAAATGCTTGTCACGACTAATCACCAAAGAAATGCAAGTCAAATCTACAGTGAGGTAGCATCTCATACCATTCAGAATGGGTATTAATAAAAAGTCAAAAAACAACAGATGCTGGCAAGCTGAAGGGAAAAAGGCACACTCATATACTGTTGGTGGAAATGTAAATTAGTTCAGTCACCATAGAAAGTGGTTTAAAGATTTCTCAAGGAACTTAAAACAGAGCTACCATTTGACCTAGCTACCCCCTTGTTGGGTATATACCCAAAGTAATATAGATCACTACACCAAAAAGACACACGCACTTGTATGTTTATCACCATGCTCTTCACAATAGCAAAGACATGGAATTAATCTAGGTGCCTATCGATGGAGGATTGGATAAAGAAAACATGGTATACATACACCATGGAATACTATGCAACCATAAAAAAGAATGAAATCATGTCATTTGCAGCAACATGGATGGAGTTGGAGGCCATAATCCTAACTGAATTAATGTAGAAACAGAAAAGCAAATATTGTGTGGGAGGGAAACATCGAGCACACATGGGCATAAACATGGAAACAAAAGATACTGTGGCCTACTGGAGGGGAGAGGGAGAAAGGGGGAAATGGGTTGAAATACTACCTATTGGATATTATGCTTACTACTTGGGTCCAACATACCCGTGTAACAACCCTACACATGTACTCAGTATATCTAAAATAAAATCTAAAAATTTAAAAAGTATATTAACTAACTTGATCCTCACAGTAATCCACAGAATGGATGGGTGGCTATCGCTCACCCATCTCATTTCACAGTTGGGGCACAGAAATACTGATTAATTTTCTGAAAGTCACACAACCCATAAGAGGCAAAATTAGAATTTAACCCCAGGAAGTCTAGCTTGAGTCCATGTGCTAACCTCTACACTAAATGCCAACAAGGAGGTGGTGGTTTTGCTATTTTGTTTTGTACTGCTGTAACAGAACACCACAAACTGGGTAATTTATTTTTTTTAAAGAAATTTATTTCTTACATTTCTGAATGCTGGAAAGTCTGTGATCAAGGAGCCCACACTGGACAAGGGTCTTCATGCTGCATCATTCCACGGCCAAATGTGTGAAGGAAAAAGAGCGTAAGAGAGAGTAGCGTAACTCACATTTATAAGAAGCCCACTCTTGCAATAACTAACATACTCCACCAATAATGACACCAATCTATTCATAATGGCAAACATGACCTAATCACTTCTTATTAGGCCCCACCTCCCAAAACACTGTTGCATTAGGGACTTCATTTCCAACCCATGAACTTTGGGGTACACATTAAAACCATAGCAGTGGTTTAAGCCAAGCACCAGACAACCTTCAAACAAGTCTCAATACGTTTTGACGAAATAATACAACAAGAGATATCAATGAAAATTTTAATTAAGGAGTGATAACAAAAGACTACATGGAGATTTCAATTTATGAAATGAGCCTTTAAGATGAATTTAATTTTACTAGGCAAGAATAGTTTAAAGATACAGGGATCTAGGAAGGATAAACATCATGATCAATGGCATAACATTGAGAACTTGGTGAATGTCCGGTAAAACTGAGGGTTCACCTTGTTCTGCATGTTAAGGGAATAGTAGGAGATAAAGCTATCCAGGCAGTCATGCACACAGCAATGACGTTGGGATCAAAAAATCCAAGTCTCGATTCGCACTAGATGCACTAGACCTTTGTCAAGGTCTTTAATCTCTCTGGGTCTCAAATGGGAATGAAAAGTCCACCTAATATTGTTACTTGGAAGATTAAGTGAGAGTGTAAGTGTTCAAATTACTATTAACTAAAGCTAGGCCTGAGTGAAAAATAGGCTATGATGTTGTTGTGGAGAGATGTGAATTTCAGGCTGAGGAGATGCCATTGAAGACCTCTGAGAAGGTAAATAAAAGAGTAGCATGGTCAGAATTGTCTGAAGTTCAATCCAGTGCTCGGTAGAGAAGCAGGTATAGGATATACTGGAGTGTGATAGGGCAGGGATCAAGAGAAGACTGGGAAATATTAAAATTGGTTGAAATATAGTGAAGACCCAAATTCTAGTTCTGGCATTTGGTCCTGAAATAAAGACAGACATTTCAGAAACACTACAGAAGCAGATAAAAATAATTTCACAATTATTTTGGATTTAAAATAGAGGGGGGAAGAAACCCTCAGTTATTTTGAGACCTCAAGCCTGAGTGACTTGGAGAATAATCATGCCACGATCAACAAAACAAAATTTTGAGGAAGAAAAGTCCTTTTTTGGGAAAGGATAAATTGTATCATGAGTCTGATTTGTATATATTGATTTTTAGGAATTGGTAAGACACCCTGGTTGAATTGACCTGCAACCAGTTAGTTATGTGCATCGGGAGCACAGGGAAGAGGAAGTGGCAAGATAGAGGGTGTGGTAAAGAGAATAATGAACTATTAGTGAAATCACATCCTAATATCAGACCAACAAATAGATTACAGAGCAAAAGGGAATTAAAGATGGAGACATAAGTAAGGTGAATAATCAGTTGACCTTAAAATAGGGATATTATCCTGGATAATCTAGCTGGGATCAGTATCATCACAAAAATTCTTAATAGATAAGGAGAAGGATGAAGAGGAATTTGCAGTGATGTGATGTGATGTGAAAAGCCCTTTCAGGCTTTGAGGATGAGAAAAGGGGTCAAAAGACAAGGAATGTGGCTTTTCTAGAACCCAGAAATGGCAAGGAAAGAGATTATTTACTAGACTCTCTCAGAAGGAAATGCAAATGCCAACAGCTTGATTTTTAGCCCAGTGAGACTCAGGCAGACCTCTAAAATACAAAACTTTAAGATAATACATGTGTGTTGTTTAAGCCACTAAATCTGTGGTAATGTGTTACAGCAGCAAACGTGAACTAATATAGAGAGATTTTTGGAATATTCAGGATGAAGATAATAATCAGGAACATTGTGATTCCAAACACTTCCTGAAAGCAGCCTGTGAAACAAAACTGCAGCTTTTTGGGAAAGCAGGAGCAGTTGTAAATCCTTAGAATCAGTGTAGAGCTATCTTGTTTCTGTACCAAGTTATTCAGAACCTTGAGAGTGTACCAATCAGTTCATTTGCTGTATAGAATCTTAATCTTGCAAAAAAGAAGTCAGCAAGAATTATCTGAATTTATTCCAGGGTTCATTTTTATCTCCACTATCATCATGCATGATTCATCTCAGTACTGTGAGAGAAAGAATTTCTGGTCAGGGATATTGGCTCATGCCTATAATCCCAGCACTTTGGGAGTCCAAGGTGGGCAGATGGCTTGAGTCGAGGAATTTAACACCAGCCTGGGTAATATGGTGAAACTTTGTCTCTACAAAAAATATAAACAATTAGCCAGGTGTGGTGGTGTGCACCTGTAGTCCCAGCTACTCAGAAGGCTGAGGTGAGGGGAGACAGTAAGCAGAGATCCAGACTGGGTGACAGAGCAAAATCCTGTCTCAAAAAAAGAAGAAGGAGAAAGGGAAGGGGAAGAGGAAGGAGAAAGAGAGAGGGGGAAAGGGAGGGGGAGGGGGAGGGGGATTGTTGTTAAAGTTTCTTGCCTTGAGGAGAGGAATAAATTGATCAAACTTAGACAACTTAAACCACTACTGAAAAAATGGAAATAGAAAATTTAGAAAATTTCAAGCTTTTCCTTTCCAGAAACTTGCACTCTATTTTCTGGAAACATCCAGCTAATGTCTCACAGCATTCCAGATGGGCTGCATAACTTATTTTGTATCCTAGAGTGTCAGTCTTGGTTGCAGAGGAGATGTGGAATTGTTTGTGTTGATTTAAAAATAAAAACTATAGCCAGCTAGGTGTGGTGGCTGACGCCTGTAATCCCAACACTTTACAAGGCCGAGGTGGGCGGATCACATCAGGAGATTGAGACCATCCTGGCCAACAAGGTGAAATCCTGTCTCTACTAAAAATACAAAAATTAGCTGGGTGTGGTGGTGCGCACCTGTAATCCCAGCTACTCAGGAGGTTGAGGCAGGAGAATCACTTGAACCAGGGAGTCAGAGATTGTAGTGCGTTGAGATTGCGCCACTGCACTCCAGCCTGGCAACAAAGCAAGACTGCATCTCAAAACAAAACAAAACAAACAAACAAACAAACCACTAAAGTCAAATTAAATTTTAAATAGTTTAATTGAGCAAAGAACGATTGATGAATCAGGCAGTTTCCTGAGCCAGAGTAGGCTCAGAGACTCCAGTGAAGACCTGTGATGGAAGAAGATTCATGGACAGAAAAAGGAAAGTGACATACAGAAAATGGAAGTGAGATACAGAAATAGCTGGATTGGTTATAGCTCTACATTTGCCTTACTGGCACACAGTTTGAACAATTGGCTACAATTGATTGGCCAAAACTCAGTGAATGGCCCAAGGGCGGATTACAATCTGTTTAAAATTCCATTTAGGTTATATATAGTTCACAATGTACAGAGAAACCTTTAGGCTGAACTTAAACTATGTAAGGAGGCAGCTTTAGGCTAAACTTGACTTAACAGTGTTTTCATTAGATGCATGAAACATCTCAGCAAATGGTACCTCCCTGTTGACCTAGCCCCATTAAGGGACACTTCTCACATTATTGTGGTCACTGCCTAGATCTCCTGTAAAACTTTCCCCTCAGTAGAATACTGCTAACTAACTCCAGATGGGCATCAGTGGGAAAAGAGTATGATATGTGGAGCAGGCATTCCTCTTTTTTACAGCCCAGATATTTTATTTCCTACAGCACCACCACATAAAGCTGTGTCAGGATGTCAGATTTCTTTAAGAGGTAGGAAGAAAAAATATATTTCAAAATACTTAACTATACCCTTCCCAAGGTTATAAGAAAAAGCACAAGAACATTAACTACGAAATTCACTTTATTAGTAAATCCTAGCTTTTAGCCTTATTTTCCTTCATTCTAGAAAAACAGCACATTTTTCCTTTTCAAACCAACACAGAATAAATTTCTATCCCACTTTAGTTACTCTCCCACTCATGCCATCTCCAATCTCCAGCTGCACTCGAGAGCATGGGTGGAACCAAATTTAGCCAATACTTGTGCCAGGAAATGCAGTAAGAGAGGGAGGGAAATTCAAGGCTTCAGCAGAACAGTCAAGGGTAGACTTTAGCAAACCAAGTTCTGCCACCTTTGAAGTGAAGAATGAGGATTCTTTTTGCTTTTGCAATGGGTAAATATTGAACTAAACATAAAACTAATAAAAATAGCTTGCACATGACAAGTATTAATTCTTGGTGACTATGCAACTAGTTCCAGAAAAAATAATATTTTGCATATATGCCATTGATATACTTATACTTTTCCACAATAGGAATGATAGTTTATTTATATTATGAGAGAGCTTCAAAAAGTTAATGGTAAATGTAATTATGAAAAAAACTATGCATCGATTTTAAGACTTTTGCACCAAAATAAACTCATATTAACTTGTTGTGACATGTCTGAATGGGGTCTAATTTGAGGTACTAAAAAGGATAAGACATTAGTTTGAAAAGTGCCCTTATCAGATCGACATGAATTTTACTAAAATTGAAGCAAAAACAAACAACAAATTTACGGTGAAACTTGGGTGGAAGAATGATGAAGTCATTGATGTTTTACAGAAAGTTTATGGGGACATTGCCCAAAGAAATCAGCAATTTACAAATGGATAACTTGTTTTTTAAAGCAACAAGACAATGTTGAAAATAAAACGCTCAGTGGCACACCATCTATATCAATTTTCAAGGAAAAAGTTAATCTGATTCATATCCCAATTGAAAAGCACCAACAATTAACAGCAGAAACATTAGCCAACACCATAAACATCTCAATTGATTCAGCTTGCATCATTCTTACTGAAACATTTGAGCACACGTTCCACTCAATCGGTGCCAAAACCCTTGTACCCAGATCAGCTGTAGATAAAAACAGAGCTTTCAATGGAAATTTAAACAAGTGCGATCAAGATCCCAAAGCATTTCTTTGGAGTTGTAACAGCAAATGAAACATGGCTTTACTAGTATGATCCGGAAGATAAGTCACAATCAAAGCAATGGCTACCAAGAGGTGGAAGTGGTCAAGTCAAAGCAAAAGCAGACTCATCAAGTGCAAAGGTCATAGCACAGTGTTTTGGAATGCTCAAAGCATTTTCTAAATTGACATCCTGAAGAATAAAAGAATCACAATATCTGCTTATTATGAGAGTGTTTTGAGCCAAAACTTTAGCAGAAAAACACCTGGGAAAGCTTCATTAGAAAGTCCTTCTCCACCATGACAATGTTTCTGCTCATTCTGCCTATCAAACAAGGGCAATTTTGGATGGGATATTATTAGACATCCACTTACAGCCCTGATTTGGTTCTTTCTGACTTATTTTTGTTTCCTAATCTCAAAAAAAATTTTAAAAGACACCCACTTTTCTTCAGTTAACAATGTAAAAAAGACTGTGTTGACATGGTTAAATTATGAGGACCCTTAGTTCTTTAGGGATGAACAAAAGGGCTGGCATTACCACTTTTTAAAGTGTCTCAAATTTGATGGAGCTTATGTTGAGAAATAAAAAAATAAAATTTATATTTATTATTTTTATTTTTTAATTCCATTTTCCATGAACTTTTCTTTTCTTTTTTCTTTTTTCTTTTTCTTTTTCTTTTTTTCTGAGGCAGAATTTCACTCTATCACCCAGGCTGGAGCGCAGTGGCACTATCTCAGCTCACTGCAACCTCTGCCTCCTAGGTTCAAGCAATTCTCCTGCCTCAGCTTCCTGATTAGCTGGGATTACAGGTGCCTGCCACCACGCCTGGCTAATTTTTTGTATTTTTAGTAGAGACGGGGTTTCATCATGTTGGCCAGGTTGGTCTCAAACTCCTGACCTCAAATGATCCTCCTGCCTTGGCCTCCCAAAGGGCTAGGATTACAGGCGTAAGCCACTGTGTCCAGCCTTCGTGAACTTTTTGAAGTTCCTTTGTAATACCCGAAAAACTCCCAGGGCCCTTCTAATGCCAAAAACACACACCTTTTTCCAGTGACCGTCTGTCAGTCTTCTGAATTCAAAGCTGGGCTCTGGGACTTACCAGTGTGAGAATGCATGTCCACTAATGCTTAGATAGATATTGGACAAAAAATTTCAAATTTACATTTTTCACTTCTTGGGCCATGTTAATTCATAGTCAACAACTGCATTCTCACCTGACTTTAGGGCAGGGTATATCTCTCAAACTCTGTGGGTGAAATATTCATTCAGATGGAAACAGTATGCTGACAAACTTCTCCTGATGAGTTGTTTGTTTATTTTCTGAAATCATGACATTTATCGGATGAGAAGGAGGGTGCCGGGTGCAGGAAACACATCAAAGGAGTTGAGAGGCTGCTTTCAAACTACTCACTGTCCTTATTGAAAATCCTCAAAAGCCTCAATGAAGGGTAAATCTACTTCAGATTGCCCTTTTTTTCTCTTCTTTGGGTTATGTGATCTATGATTGCAATTAGCTTGGACATCAACATTGTAAATATGTGACAGCTAATGGTTGCCTGGTATAAACACCCATAAGATACCCTAAAACTGACAGCTTTAATGTAATCAACTCCATGCAGCAACCACCTTGTAGGGCTGTAGTTTTGAGTATAGAACATCTGGAGTTACACTTTAATTGGTGGTTGTAATAGTTGCACAGCTGTTTGTTACAGTTCTAGCTACGTTAATCACGGCTGCAATGATGCTTATCGGGAAGCAGCACTAGAGAGGCCAATTCATGAGTATCAACAGTTGTTGATTCAGAAAGTCACATTGTATATTTCCTTACTTAGCATCACATAAAAAGCACACAAAAAAGAATAAATGAAATAAAAAGTTCCAATTCATCCATCTGTAAGCATGTTTGATTTCAGAAACATTAACAGATTGTTTCCTGAAATGTACAACCAACCCACTCAAACTGAGGGCCTATCATTGTGTTGCCGGAGACTCTCTGTAGAAATATGGGATAAAGTGTTGTTAACCTTCTATAAAAAAATAGTGTCTACCAGAATATCCCTGAAGAACTGAATGTGATATATGACACAGAAAATAAGCCACAAGTTTCATGAAAAAGATGAGAATCTCCATGCTCTAAATTGGAAAGAGAGCATTTGTTTTTTTCTTCACTTGCCTAATGGATTATCAGTGTGATAAAAGTATTCAAAAAGTTCCACACCTAGCATCAAGTCAGAATTTCTACTCTGCTGCTACCAGTGTGTACATCTTGAGCAAGCCATTTTGTGTTCGTAAGTCTCAGTTTTCTCATCAGTAGAATGAAAGAATTGGATTCGATTGTTTCTGAAATCTCTTCCATCTCTCATATCTTTTGTACAAACTTGACTGTCAATTTTATTTTTACTTTTTTACCAGGTCACCCAAGAGCTCTGATCTGACTTTTTAAAAGGTATTTACTCTCCTGAAACTTCTAGTTACCAAATAGAAAGACACAATTCAGAAAGTTAGGGCTTAACAATAGGAAACCAATGAAGAGAATTTTCAGGATGATGGCTGTAAAATGGGGCCCAGAAAACACCTAGTTCAGGTGAGAGCCAGTAACAGTTCACTAAGAAGCAGTCTCCAGGCAAACTATCAACAAATGCTTTGAATAGAAGGAAATTATTGATAGTTACTGTATAAAGCCACTGAAACATCTGCATAGGAGAAATGGCAATTGATGCCCTCAAAGAAAGCAAATGGGGAAAAAAACAAGCATATGAAATTTTAAACAGGAAAGGAAATGGGTATGTGGCCTGTTTTTTGGATCAACAATGAAAGTCATAAGATGGCCATTGATTTTTGATGAAACAAAAAAGCTGAAAGGTAACTGTATTGAAAACACAGGAAAGAGAAATTTAGAGTGGAGGTAGGTAAAGGAGCTAAATGTTTATCCACAGTCTTACAACTAGACTTTAATTTCTGGACAATGTTGAAGTGATAATGTCTAAAATGGATAAATCAAGACATTAAAGAGCAAGAACATTATTTAGAAGATAATAGAGGAAAATACAAGAAGAAACAACAAAAGTAAACTAATGAAATAAAAATAAATTGGTTTAGGGGAGTGGGGTTGTGGGGTGGAGTAGATAAATTTTTATTATTGATTTGTCATAATTTGTTATCTGTTATAAGCCTTTTAAAATGATGTGTCTTTTTGACGTATATATATTATTGACATGCGTATTTGACACATTTATATGGTTTACCCTGAAAAGCAATATTTAGTCTGAAAGTAAATAAAAACTTCATTCCTAGTTTTAGTGATAAATACAAGTCAGAGGCATTAAGAGACTGAGGATTAGTTAGGGAATTTCACGTTGCTGGCAACAAATATTTGGAAACCTCAGAGCCCTCAGGGCTCTCTTATTATACCTTCCTATGAACAAGTCACATTCCTCACCATGACTTTGTATCCCTTCTGTTCTCATTGTCAAAAAAAAATCTTTCTTCCTCTCCTTTTGTGCCTACTAAATTCTTTCTACATTTTAAAAAACATCATTTTGATAAAGCTTTTTGGATTTAACATTTCCTATTTAGCAGTTTTAATCATGTTGATGTGGCAATATGAAATTTGCACAACTCTTTTCACAGTATATTAATTCATTTATTCCTCATTTGGGCCATTTATTTGTTAGTGCAATACATTTATTGAGTTTCTACTCTGAGTCAATTACCTTGACAAGAACTGGTGTTAAAAGGCCAACGAAAGAGGTTTACTGGCCTCATAGCATTTCACATTTTCAGGAGGAGGCAATCAAACACAGAAGGTATGCAGATTAAGGATATTTGTGCTGTTTGTGGTTGTTTCTGTTTGATTATTTCAGTCTTACGATTGAAATAAAAAATGTGATGCATGGTTTCTGGCTTGTATATCGGAATCTCACTGTTTCTGTAATGAGTATGTTTCAGCTCAAAATATATAATGAGACAAAAATTCATCCATAACTTTATGATTGATTAATCTAATTTCCTTAAGAAAATGTAGCTGGATTTAGTCATCTTCTTTACTCTTCTCATCCTCCCTCCCACTCTCAAGCAACACATCAACCAACAGGCTGCCTTGCTGCTTCTGCTCTGACCTACAGAAATAGTTCGGGGTAAGTTCACTATAAATTTTCGTGGCTTACTCAGAGACTGGGACTTCTGTGATGAATTTTTCTTCCATCCCTGAGGTGATGGTGCCCTGTTGGTGAGATGAACTCTAAGCCTATATTTTAGTTTTATTTCCCTGGAAAGGATGAGATCTTTACAACAATGCCGTGGTTCAGTGGGACATCTGAGTCTCACTTTCCCTATAATGCACTTCTACCCTAAAAGAAAATATGTCTGGATCCTTGAGTTGAGACTCAGACCCAGATCTTCTCATTCCAAAACATGAGCTGGATCTGGTCTACCATGCATCTCATTTTGCCACTCACTCAACCCTTATGGATTGTCAATCTTTAAGGGCAGTAAAAATATCTCCATTTATCTTTGTATCTCCATGGCAAACAGCTCAGGGTCCTGTACATAGAGATGTTCAATGATTATTTTTAAAAATGAAATACTCACTACAGCCTTTTAATGAGAGTACTATCTCTGCAATTGAAATGATGTCTTACTATTCCATTGCCACTTAAATATATTTCACATTTTTCTCAAAAACCACTTGTACCATTTCTAGGCAGACTGAAACTTCTAAAAGTCATCCTCCCTATACCAGAGCCACAAGGGAAATAAGTTGGAAAGCAAGGAAAATAATTTTTTAAATTTCTTTGGTTCTCCAGGGCTTGCATGAGGATGACACAAAATATTCAGGAGAAACCCAAGTGGATATTTGATTTTCTATAGCAGCTGAGACACAAACCTATATCACTTATGCAAGATCACTCAGTAACCTGAAACCAGTGGAATAGAACTCTTTTCATGTTAAGCAAAAGCCATGGAGATGTGCCAGAGACTCAACAAGTAAGAAAATATGTTACAAAGTGAAAATCCAAAGTTCTGTTGAGTAAATACTGGGGGGAAAAAAGGCAATTTTTATTCTAAGTATTTAACCAGTTGGAGAAAATAGAAGAGTCCCTTTAAAAAAGCCAGCATATATGTACCAGAAATAAAGATATATAATAAATAATTTTTCCACCTAGTTAAATCATTATTCATTTTCATTAATTCATTCAACAAATATTTATCAAGTTCTACTACAGAAAATTTGGTAGGTAGTGAATATTTAAATATATTGCTAAATGTAAGAATATGAACTGGAGGAAAAGTTATATACAGAAACTCTGGAATGAAAGGGTACTCTAATAAGGACCTAAAGTAAAAATAATTGCCTGAAACTGAGTATAACCTTTAACATTGTTTTTAAATATGATCTTTTTTTATAGGTTTATTAAATGAAATTATAATTGGCATGCAAAAACTGCACATATTTAAAAGGTATAATGTAAGAAATTTGACATATGCCTACTTCCCAAAACCAACACCACAATCAAGATAATGGACATAACCACTCCCCCAAAATTTCCTAGTGTCCTTTTATTAGGATGGTACAAAAGTAATTACAATATTTGCCATTGGAAGTAATGGCAAAAACCACAACAACTTTTGCACCAATCTAATACAATTTCTTCCCACTATGCCTCTCAGGCCTTCTCCTCAGGCAACTATTGATTTGTATTATATCACTCCAGATTAGTTTGCATTTTAAATAGTTGTATACAAATAGAAACAAAGTATATGCACTCTTTTTGTCTGCCATTTTTCACTCAGTATTGTTATAAGGTTGTTCCATATCCTTACATTTATCAATAACCACTCTATTTTATTGCTGAGTAGGACTTTATGGTATAGGTATATCACAATTCATGTATCCATTGACCTGTTGACATTCGTGTTGTTGACATTGAATGTCAATGTTGACCCTGACATTCATGTTGTTTCCAAGTTTGGGATATTAAAAATACAGATTCTACAACACTCATGTACAGCTTTTGGTGTGAACATGTGCTTTCATTTCTTTTAATAGTTATCTAGAGTAGAATGGCTGGATCTGACGATCTGACAGTCTTACATGTTTAATTTTTAAAGAAAGTTCCAAAGTGATTCTGAGAGTGACTGTACCATTTTGCATCCCAACCGTCAGTGTATGAGAGTTTCAGCTGCTCCATCCTGGCCAACCCTTAGTAGGGTCAGTCTTTATCATTTTAGCCATCCCAGTGGGTGTAGTAATATCTCACTGTGGCTTTAAATTACACTTTCCTAATGATTAATGATATTGATCATCTTTATTACTATTAATAATCTGTATATGTAAATGCCCATGATGAGGTGTCTGTTCAAATATTTTGCACTTATATTGAGTTGTTAGTCTGCTTATTATTAAGTTCCAAGTGTTCTTTATATATTTAACAACATAAATTCTTTGTCAGATACATTTTACAAATATTTTAGTTTAGCCTGTGTGTTGCCTTTACATTTTCTTTTATTTTTCTTTTTTATGCTCTCACTTTAACTTGAGCCTTTACATTTTCTTGACAATGTATTTTTAAATTTTTTCTAAAGTCTAACTTAAGGTCTTTCCCTTTTAAGTCTAAACTTTAAGACATCTTTGACAAATCCAAGTTTTCTTCTATGTTTTCTACTGTAAGTTTAGCTCTTGTGTTTAGATGAATGATGTATTTTGCACTAATTACTGTATATGGTGGGAAGTATATGCCAAAGCTCACTTTTTTTTTTACATATGGACATTCGGTGGTTTCAGGACTATTTGTTGAAACTATTATTTATTCTCAATGAATTGCCTTGCCATCTTTGTCAAAAATTAGTTTATTATATAAGTGTTTGCTTATTTCTGTAATCTCTATTCTATTAATCATTTTGTCTTTATTGGTTCCAGTACCAATACTATCTTGATTACTGCAGCTTTATAAAAAGTTTTTCAACATTGTTCTTTTAAGTTGATTAGCTGTGCTAGCTCCTTGGCATTTCCTTACAAATTTTGAAATCAGCTTATCAATTTCTTAAAAAAAAACCTGTTGCAATTTTGATTGGAATTGTGTTGAATATAGAGACCAATTTGAGAGAGAACAAAAACTTAAAATTATTAAGCTTTCTGATTCATGAAAATAAATTACTTTGTTCTATTGCCAAATATTAAACCAACCCTGCATTCCTGGAATAAACACCACTTGATCCTAAAATATTAGCCTATTAATATATTGTTGAATTTAGTGTTCTAAAACTGTATTTAAAATTTCTGGCTGGGGCAGTGACTCATATCTGTAATCCCAGCACTATGGGAGGCCGAGGTGGGTGGATCACCTGAGGTCAGGAGTTCAAGACCAGCCAGGTCAATATGGTGAAACCCCATCTGTACTAAAAATACAAAAAATTATCTGGGGCATGGTGGTGGGTGCCTATAATCCCAGCTACTAAGGAGGCTGAGGGAGGAGAATCGCTTGAACCCAGGAAGCAGAGGTTGCAGTGAGCCAAGATCGTGGCACTGTACTCCAGCCTGAGCAACAAGAGCAAAACTCTGTCTCAAAAAAAAAAAAAAAAAGAAAAAGAAAGAAAGAAAGAAAATTCTGTATTAGTGTTCATTCTGTTTGTGTTTGTGTAGTGTTGGTTTCACTGTAAATCTTGTCTCATAAAATAAGCAAAAAATATTTACTTTTCTTCAATTATTTGGAAGATTTTTTATGGAATTGATATTGTTTCTTAAATGTTTGGTAGAATTCTCCAATGATGCCTCTGGTTCTGAAATTTTCATGTTGTGAATGTTTTTAACTACAAACTTAATTTCAAATATATATATATATATATTTTTTTAAGTTATCTGCGTATTTTCAATTGAGCTTTGAGAATTTACCTTTTTCAAGAAATTTTTTCATTTCGTTTAAGTTGTCAGACTTATTGACCTAAAATTGTAATATTTCCCTAGCAGTTTTCTAATATGTATAGAATCTGTAGTGATATCATTCCTCTTATTTTTCATATTTGGTAACTTATGTTTATTTTTTTCCCAGTCTATCTGATTAGAAGTTTATACATTTTTACTGGCCTTCTGAAAGACATCCTTTTTAAATTTCATTAATTTTTTTCTCTATTATTTCTATAGTATTGACTCCATTTATTTCTTCTTAAATTTTCTTTCTGCTGCTTATTTTGAGTCTAATTTGCCCTACAGTTTCTGATTTCTTCAGATGGAAGCTCAGGTCATTTAATAACTTCCTGTTTTTTTGTTGTTGTTGTTGTTTCTAACAGACATTTAGTTCTATATACTTTGCTCTAGATACTGTTTTATCTTCATCCTACAAATTTTTATATGCTTTGTTTTTATTTTTACTCACTTCAAGATACTCTAAATTCTCTTTGATTAAGAGAGAGGTCAATCGTACAACTCATTTGTTTCCCCTCTCTTTGAGTTCTTTTAATTTATGTGGTCAGAGACCATGCTTTGTCTAATTTAAATGGTCTCAAATTGATTGTGACTTATGGTCTGTTTAAAAATATTGCCTGTTTTGGTAACTGTTCCATGTGCACTTGAAAATAATATGTGTTATTCTTTTTTGGGGCACAGTGCTCATATTGTGATCTCTTATTCTTTTTGTGTTTCATTTTGGATAATTTCTATTGATTTCTCAAGTTTATTAATCTTTCATCTATAATATTTAATATATTATTAACCTCCAACATATTTTTTTCTCTTCGACCATTATAGTTTTCATTTTTAAAAGTTTGATTTAGGTCTTTTTATATCTTCCATGCCTCTATTTAATAAACTCAAATTTTTAACCTTCTTTAGTATATGAAATAAAATAATAACAATTTTAATATCTATTGATTCCATCATTTTTCATTTTTGAATCTGTTTCTATTAATTGGATTTCCACCTCCTGTGTCATATTTTCTTGCTTTTTTGCATGCCTAGGCATACGTGACTAGATGAGAAACATCATGATTTTTACCTTATCATGGTGAATATTTGTCCTGGCTCTTTTATATTTCTATAAATATTTTCAGTTTTGTTCTGGGATATCGTTAAGTTACAGGGAATCAATCTGATTATTTCAAGGCTGGCTTTTAAGCTTTCTTAGGTGACACTGGAGAAGAAAACATTAGGGCTAGTTTTGCTCCACAGCTGAGACAATGACCCTCAAAGTACTCTACCTAATGTTCCTGGATAAATAAGATTCTTCAGTCTGGCTGGTAGAAATACTGGTACTCTGTGAATTGAAAATGGGTTCCTTTTTTCTTATGTGGATGGTTATTTCCCTTGTCATGGGTAGTTTCATCACACATAGCACAGAGCAACTCTAATGGGACATATTGTAGATTTTTGAAACTCCCTCTTCAATGCACTACTCTGGGACTTTGAGCTGCCTGGACTCTCTGTACTTGGTCCAAACCCTATCTCCTCATCTCAGGGAGACCCCACATGCTGCCTGTGCTGCTACTGGGGTAAATTATATGACTCATTTGTTTCCCCTTTGTCAGTATTACTGTCCTCTGGTGCCCAATATCTCATGTCGGATATCCATTGGTTAAAACATTTGTTCAATATTTTTATTATTTGAGGTGGGAAGAAAAATTGGATCTCCATTACTCCATCTTGTCCAGAAATAATAATGAAGACACTTGATTATTATTTGTTCAACAACTGGATTTTTTGGTCTAGTTTGTAATTTACTTTATCATTCTCTACCCCATATCTTCAAAATAATTTTACTTTTCTTTTGCTTTTGAAAATGTTCTTTAGTTTTGTATCACAACTGCAAGCAAAAGTTCAGTCTTCAGGGAACAAAAAGGTCTGTGGTGTGTTATGTGAAATGCCATGTCTTAATGAGGTTGTTACAATGCTTTCATTGATATTTTCAAACATTCTCCATGGGAGATCAGTTCAATGAATATCAAACTGTTCTTAATGATTAGAGTAGTAGGAAACAGTAAAACAGTATATGTAGAGAAAATCCACAGAGATATAAAAGCTGTTGTCTAATATTATGGTCACCCAAGTTGTTTCAGTTAGGTCTTTGTGATTAAAAAGAGAGTCTTCTGGCTGGGCATGGTGGCTCATACCTGTAATCCTGGCACTTTGGGAGACCGAGGCGGGTGGATCGCCTGAGGTCAAGAGTTCGAGGCCAGCCTGGCCAACATGGTGAAACCTCGTATCTACTAAAAATAAATAAATTAGCTGGAGCCTAGTGGTGGACCCTGTTATCCCACTTACTCAGGAGTCTGAGGCAGGTGAATCCCTTGAACCTGAAAGGCAGAGGTTGCAGTAACCCGAGATCATGCCATTGCACTCCAGCCTGGGCAACAAGAGCAAAACTCTGTCTAAATACATACATACATACATACATACATACATACATACATACATACAAATAAAAAACAAAAACAAAGAAAGAGAGCTTTTCATAAGTAGATGAAAATAGGGATGGTGGTTGTTACAACAATCAGTATGGAATCACATGGAAATAATCTAAGAAAATATATTAATATACCATTGAGCATCATTGAAACGCAAACTAAATCCAGAAACTGAAACGTGATTTCATTGCGCTTCAATCTATGCTTTACCAGTGTTATTATCACTATTCCCTTGGCTTTTTTGTTGTTGTTTCCTCTAGGTGTCTCTTTGCTTCCTCTTTCACTGTCTACCAGCTTTACTGACCTCTATTCTGTACGTGTGTTTCTCTAAATTCAAGTTTCTGACCACTCAGGCAGATCTGTTATGATACCCGAGCCAAGTTCCACCTTTGCTGTAGATACCTTCATGCTTATTCCTATTACCAACTATACTTCAGTTACTTTATAATTCACAATTCAAGTATCCAAAAGTGGGAATTTCATCTACCCAACTCATCTTTTGGTACAAGACCACACCCAAGTTAATAGTTCAGCTTATGAACTGATTGCCTAGTGATGAGGTGTGCAAATATATAAAGCTTCAGGATATGGTCATATAGATAACCTTAGTAAATACATAGGTGAATGCAACTTTCTTTAAAAGATGCTGCAAACTGAGCAAACACTAACTTTCAAAAGTCTGATACTTACATAGATGAGAAATTAGAGACCAGAATCAGAAACAATGGACAGAATTTAAAAGGAGATAGATTTTGGAAAAAACCATCCTGTTGAATATGTTTTTAAAATTCAAATGTGGTATAGGGTGAGATCTTTAGGTTTAATCTTGAAATTTTGATTTTTATGTATTTCCGATTATATTGGAATCATCCTAAATAGTTGCAGTATTATTCAACTTTTATACAATCATAAATGCTGGTATTTGTAGTATGAATTCTAAAAACAAAAATGAAAATAAAAAAAGGACATGAAATTCCAATAATATATCATTCCTTTTTATTTTATCAATGTTAATTATTCAGAATGACGAGAGAGCAGGATGAATTAATGCTTGATGTTTCACAAAATGCAAAAAAATGTCTCAGGATTGTTCTGAAATTTAAATGTGAAGAAATAAATATGGTTTCCCCCTGACAGCTTTTCTTATAACTGGAAAAATTTCCAGAAATGCATCTGATAACAATTGTCTCCTAGATGTCTCTTATTCACTCTTGGTTCTTTAGAAGGAATCGTGCTTTCATCAATGACATTTTCTTTTCACAGTTTTAATTGTCAGTCAGTCAACGTCTACCTTTGCCAAATGTCTGAAATAGTAGATAAGGGAAAAAGGTCTCACAAAATAGGACAGTACCTTCCTAAATGTATAATATTATCTGTGAGATTAGTCATAAAATGAAATATTTAGACTCTGGTCTAAACTAGATAAACAGAAGAAAATTATTAGACATTTATATCAAAATGTCCTTGTTGATCGTATCACATTTGGCTCTTTTGAAATGTAAAGCTGGTACTTCAAGAGTTGTGCAATAGGAAGAAGTGGCAAGATTGCCACACACACACACACACAAAGCCTCTGCAGAATAAGAATTTTAAAATAGTCTAATCAAGCACATCTTCAGGCAAATGTTTGCAAAATCTTTTTATAGAGAATGAACCATTAAAATAAAAAAAATGAGTCTATATAGATGTACCCTACTTCTAGAAGAACAAATGTAATATCTAAGCATTGGCAGGTCATTAAATTAAAAGCAATTTTGATAGTTAACTATGCAGAAACAGAAATATAAATCTGAAACACAGCTGTAATCACTCTATGGAAAAATCTCTGCTGTTAAACACTTGGCAAAGTGGACAGGCTAATGATGTAGCAAAATCTTTTGCATTAAATTCAGTCTGTTACCCCTGATGGAGATTAGGCATCATTCGATTTTGGTGCATATATCTGTTATCTTGCATTAAAGAGAGAGCTAGGAATTTATTTCACAGAATCAATTTCAATGGTTACAATATTAACTCCAGTTGTTGCTTAAAAAAAATACCTAGCAATTTAATAACTTTCCATTGAGCAAAGTAATTGCAAAGACTTTTGTTTTCATCATGAACTTGTTGACTTAAATACAGCATTATCTTTTTTTTTTTTTTAAACAGGATTTTCCTTTCTGTGGGTGGGAGGATCCTCTTCTATCAATGCATTAGTTTGCTCACCCGTATGCAGATGTCATTATTCTTCCTACATTTATTAAAAGATTTTTGAGACAAGCTGCACCACAAAAATTTTAAAATTAAATGTAAAATAAGATTTGTAAAAGTTCAGTGATAGCTATGAAATGTTGCAACGATGTACACGATAAAAATGATTTTTTTTTTTTTTTTTTTTTTTTTTTTGAGATGGAGTGTCATTCTGGTTGCCCTAGCTGGAGTACAATGGCAAGATCTCGGCTCACTGCAACCTCTGCCTCCTGGGTTCAAGCAATTCTCCTGCCTCAACATCTGGAGCAGCTGGAATCACAGGTGCCTGCCACCATGCTCGGCTAATTTTCTGAATTTTTAGTAGAGATGGGGTTTCACCATGTTGGCCTGACTGGTCTCGAACTCCTGACCTCAGATGATCCACTCGCCTCTGCCTCCCAAAGTACTGGGATTACAGGCATGAGCCACTGTGCCCGGCCCCATTTAAATTTTTTAATGAGAGACATACATTACTTTTTTTCCCAACCTGGAACATATACTTTAAATCTATAACAATTACCATTTTAGTTTATCTCTTTCTCCCCCTTAGGTGCAAACACTATCACCACTTCCATCATCATCTTAAGCATAATGATGGTTGTTCTTCATTTTCACTCACAGCCTCTAACTTGTTCTCATTTTAATGTGTGGCACCTAAGAGAGTGTTCCTAATATATAATTTTCTAAAATGTAATAACATACTTCTCATAAAAATATCAAAGGAACATATGTCAGTGATATTATTTAACTCGTTAATTAATGAAGCAATGTTAAAACTGGTTCACGTGAGAATTTAAGGTGGTTAGCTATTTATAGACAATTTAATAAAGCAATGTTAGAATAAGATTTCTGAATGAGATACAACACTAGTTAACATCCAATAGGTTAATAAACCATAAACTTTGTGGTTATCTATTCTTCTGGAAAGAAATGATTTGCATCTCTATCAGACATAAATCTACAAGTGAATTCCTGCCCCTTCCAAGCTGTTAAAGAACCCAGTCAATAAAAAGTCAATCAAAACGGCAAATCCAGCACTGCTTTGAGAGAACACCCAATAATCTCCTTTGTCATTTCCACGTTTTCATAATATTTTGACAGTGCCTTGAAAGTAACTGACGTTTATGAAATATATGTGAAATTGGGGACGTAGAGACCGAGTGGATCTGAAGTTCTTTATACCATGGTTTTGGGATATCACTAGTTAAAAACTTCTGCTGAAAGGCCATATGAAGCTGGGCGTGGTGGCACATACCTCAGGAAGCTGAGGTGGGAGAATCTCTTGAGCCCAGGAGAATGAGTCTGGAGTGAGCTATAATGGCGCCTCTGCACTCCAGCCTGTGCAAGAGTGAGACCCCATCTCTAAAAACATTTTTTAAAAAACTAAATAAATAAAGGCCATATGATTGTAGTCAAGCAGGCTCTACTAGACAAATAACAGGATCAAGAAGGTCAGGGGATTCAGAAGAGAAGTGTAGCTGCTTTCTGAGCAAAGCTGGATAAACGGTCTTGGGAAAATATAAATACTATTGGTCCATGATATCTTAAAAGCTTGAAAGAGATAAAGGCATTTTGCACACTTCTGCAATTAGAATGTACTTTTTGCACATATCCTGATAAGTACACTGACTGCTACATATGAAGCCTCCTACAGATTGGGGCTTCCCTTTAAGTTGCATGTTGTGAGAGATAATTGATCAGAAGTTCAAATTTGAGCAAGGATGGCCTCAAAAATCATGTTTCTATTTATTTTTATTATTTATTTATTTATTTATTTTTGAGACAGACTGTCGCTCTGTCACCCAGGCTGGAGTGTAGTGGCATGATCTTGGCTCACTGCAACCTCCGCCTCCCAGGTTCAAGCGATTCTCCTGCCTCAGCCTCCCAAGTAGCTGGAACTACAGATATGCACCACCATGCCCAGCTAATTTTTGTATTTTTTTTATTTATTAATAGTAGAGATGGAGTTTCACCATTTTTCCCAGGCTGGTCTCAAACTCCTGAGCTCAAGTGATCCGCCTGCTTCAGCCTCCCAAAGTGTTGGGATTAAAGGTGTGAGCCATCATGCCCTGCCCTCTATTTATTTTATGTTGGTTTTGTTTATCTTTTATTTTTCTAAAATCTGAATTTTGAAGTTTGTACTCTGAAACCCAATTTATCTTCCTCATTTGTAAAGGTAAGCTAAATAATAGCTTCTTAAGAAAATAATTGTTCAAAAACTAACAAAATTCTACAATTCCGTGAAGACTGTTTAAAACATTCTTTGTTCCCTTAAACATACACTGTGAATTATTTTCCTGTTACAAATAATAATATGATAATCCCTCTTAGAGTTAAATCTTTGTCAATGTTTATGATATTTTTCTTAGGTTAAATTTCTACGAATATTTTTAAAATTCTGTAATATTTTCATAGGCTAAATTTCTGTTATAATTTCTGTGTTAATCTGTTTATGCAATTTTTAACCATTTGGAATGGATTGTCCTATTTTCTTCCAGAAAAAAAAATTTTTTAATTTACTCTCCCAATAACAGTACATAAGACGGCTTAAATCTCGACACATTTTGCTAACATTGTTGGTAATTTGAAGGCTGAAACGTACTTAGATTTTAGAGGGCTTTTTAAATGTATTTGATTACAAAGATAAAACATATATCCAAATGATTATTGGTTACAATGTTACTTTGGATAATAGATGTTTTTCATTTACCCATCTAGAATCGTTCTTCATAACCTCTACCTGTCTGCTGTGTGCCCTGGGATGCTGACGTCTACGGAATGCATCAACAGGATCCCTCTTCACCTGCGTGCAGCTTTGCAGCTGTAATTAGCCAAGGAGAGGCTCCAGTTGAAGATAGGATGGTGGGAGTACTATTAAGTCAATGTTTCCCCAATCCCCTTTCTCTTGCTTATCATGTGTTGGTTGTATTTATCTAAGTAGTGGTGCTCATAGGTGTACCTCCTAGATCCTTTTAGTGAAATAGTGCATTCATCTCCCAGTTGCTTTAATTATTGGTTGCTAACAGTTACCCCTTATCTACAGAATTGTCCTCAGCCAAATGGGAGTTACCTTGCCAAGTAAGTTATGCCTATGTTCCCAGGGGTAAGACAATTACTGGCTAACATTGGGACACAAAACTCCCCCACCCTTCTTCCTCAAGGTGGAATCAACTCTGTGGGGCAATTAATACTGAAGAGCTCCCCAAGGGATCAGACTAAAGATTCTGTGCCGATGGAGTCACAAAGTTGCTTGCCTTTCTCCTCCCTCATTCTATCCTGCTTTTCTCACTCACCTTCTCCTAAGAGCACTCTCTCAATAAATCAACTGCAAATAATTCCTAATTTACTATCTGGAGAGTGTCTCTTACCTGTAAGAGGAATAAAGAAAAGACTATAGAAACAATGGCACTGTGTGTCTATTACTAAGTACTGTTGATTCATGTAAAGTGCAGATGACAAGCTCAGGTTTAGTAATCATCCATGTAAAACAGTGTGAGGGGCAGAAGGCATGTGTGACTTCATTATACAGACACCTCATCTTCTGCAGTTGGAGGACAGACAGAACTGAAGACTGAAGGCACAGTGAAGGTACAAGAGATCATTTAAGAGTGGCAGAACTTTAGAGAAGACTGACTTCTCAGCCTAGGTAAGTCTCCTATGCCAAAGTTAGGGCTATGATAAGAAAGGGCTGGGATGTTGATATTGGAATGGAGATATATGGGTAGATGCACTTAAACTTGAATCTGCTGATCACCCTAATATTTCTGGGTTTGCAGAAGTGGCCCACTCCCCTTGGAGTATAAAGCCTCATTCTTGCTAAGAGACTATGCAGAAGCCTCAAATGAGACAGGTGCCTTATACCATAATGCTTGCCCTCCTCAGGGTACCCTTAGCTCCCCTCCTGGCTACCACACTTATAACTAGGGTCAAATCTCAGCATTACTGTCATTTGCTAAGGAATAACGATGAATGTAACCATGCAAATTTCATGGCCTGGCTAATATATTGTGAGGAACTTAGAAATTATATTGAATAGTAGATACTGACAATGTTGGATCAAAGGAGTCAAAATATATATAAATATGTATTATTCAGTTATATACAAATATATAACTGAATAAAGAGTTTGTTAATATGGAAGCACTATTGTGATTCAGGGTTTAACACCCAGATGAAGATTCTCATATGCTTCCGGAATGGCTCTTGGGACCCTGGAAAAAAATAGAAGCACAGGTGCCATAATTGCCATAGTAAATCATGAAGATAAAGATCAAAGGCCCAGAAAATGGACCTATTGAAATAAATCTACTTATATGGTAGACCAAAAATAATAAATAAATAAATAACCCAAAACAAAACCGCAAAACATCATCTAGTGATATTTCTTAAGAGGGTCTAGAGTACATTTTATTCTATTTACAAAAGTGATAAAGAATGTATCAAGGAAAAGGAAGCCAGCATTACAGTGTCATTAAGAGACCCAGAGAAGCTGTTCCTTGTGTGCAATGCTATCTGAAAGAGACGCTGTTGCAAACTGGACTCTCTAATAACAATGGGTATGACAGGAACTGAGAAACAAAGGCCAGGTGGCAGCACTTAACCAACAAAAGCAAGGTGGGCTATTTCAATGTGCAGGGGTAGGCACAACTGCAATTGGAAAGATTAGAATAGCCTCTGGAAGGCCCAACCCATAGCTATCTAGGGAGATGGTTAATAGAATATGTCATTTTAGGAGCAGGATAAATAAATAACTAAAAAGGACATTGTTTAATAGAATCAAAGGAAATCAAGAATAGTTGGGCAGAAAGTTGAGGTCAGCTGCCCACTACAAAGTCACAAGCCCCTCACATTTCCTAGATATGATTAGTCCTCATACCCAGACCCAAACAGCTAAGGAAGGGGTTGCATCTTAATGAAGAAAGACTCTACAAAACCAGGGCAAGAGTTTATAGGAATGATATATATATATATATACACACACACACACATATATATATACACACACACATATGTATGTGAAAAAATATACAACCTCTGCCTCCTGGGCTGGGATTATAGGCACCCACCACCATGCCAAGCTAATTTTTTTTTTTTTTTTGTATTTTTAGTAGAGATGCGGTTTCACTATGTTGACCAGGCTGGTCTTGAACTTCTGACCTCAGGTGATCCGCCCAGCTTGGACTCCTAAAGTGCTGGGATTACAGGCGTGAACCACAGCACCCGGACTCTAATACATTATATGCTGCAAACAAGAGGAAGAATTGGGGAGGTACCCACAACAGAACACAAACAGAAACAAATGACCCTGTCTTTAAAAGAATAACTACATTGAAGAAAGCAAGATAGAGGACCAACCCCAGTCATGTTGCATTTTGTAATGGACAAAGGGGATACTTATCTCTCCTGATATGATGCAACAAGAAGGATACAACATTTCTTCTATGGTGTTCCTCTCAGAAAAATTATTACCTACATCTAATCATGAGGAAAAATTTGACAACCCAATTGAGGGACATTCTACCAAATAACTACTTTAGACTTTTAAAAATGTCAAGTTTATAAAAATGTTGAACTATTCTGTTAAAGGTGACTACAGACACATGACAACTAAATACTGAATGTGATCTGGATTTGATTCTGGGCCAGAAACAATAAAAGAAATTGTTATTTAGGACACTCATGGGACAATTGGTAAAACCTAAAGGAAATCTGTGATAACAGCATTCTGTCAGTGTTAATTTCTTGAATTTGATAATCATGCTGTATTTAGAATAAACATATTAGAGTACTTTGAAACGAAGGATAAAGAAATTACCATAAAATATTTGCATAATCTAGGTGAAGCATATATGGTAGTTATTTGTATCAATTTTGCAACTTTTCTATAAGCCTGAAATCATTTTATAACAAAAACTTTAAAAATATATGCAAAAGTCGTAATCCTTTAAAAGAGTATATTTTTAAATTCACAGCAGCACTTGTACTCCAATGAGGTGTTTTTTTTTTTTTTTTTTAACTTTTCAGTGATGAACTACTTAGAAGATGGATATATCTGGTAATGTCATAATTATATCACGTCTCTCAAAATCTCTTTCAAATGTGTATTTTCAAATTGCTCTGTATCAAAATGACAATACCCCAAAAGGATAGAAAAAGCATAGTAAATAGGTAGCATAGTTTAATTACTTTTGCCTTCTGTCTTTAAGCATGTCTGACACAGTACATATAGGTCAATGAAATAAATCCTTGATATTTCCATGGTTTTCATAGTAGTCCGTAATATCCTTTCTGATTTGATTCTATGACTAGCTTACGACCTCAGCTTCCATTGTGGCTTCATTTACTATTCCTTGGATTCAATGTCATTGTATTTACTTATTAATTTACTTATTTACCTGCAAATGTTAACCACAAAGTAGGTGCCAAACACTGGAATATTGTTTTAATACTATGTATTTGACATTAATTTTCTTCTAAAAACATTGGCTTTGTAGTTCCCTCTCCTGACTTGTTGCAGTTTGAACTATCTTTAGAAGGATGCTCTATCTTAATTAACTCTGCAGACCCCAACTCCATCCCATGTACCTACATCTAGTGGAATCAGTCCAGTAATCTGCAAAGAGTAGATTCAGATAAAATAAGATTAGATGCATTTTTTTAGTGAAATTTCCATCTTCCCACCAATGTGTTTGACATGCTATTCTAATAAGTTTGAATAATCAGAGAAAGCATGTATGTATAAATAAGTCAAACTACGTTAGTAGGAAACAATTTCATGCTAAAGTTCACACAGATAGTATATTTTAAAATGTAGAATCAAATAGGTATAATACACTAAGGAAATATATAACAGCAAAACAATTATTTTCAGCTTCATAACATTGTAAACCAATATTGGTCATGTCCCTGGGTTTCCTCTGGGCAATTAGGAGAAAATTTAAGCAATTTAAGGTTGAGGTGTGTGGTGAACAAAAAGCAATGATTTGATCTGTCTTTTTGATTCAGTTATGATCTCCCCACGATAGTTTTAACTTATCCCTTTGCCTAAAAGGAAAATATTGATCCCAGAACACTAATGGTGTTTTTTATACTGTATATTTAGTCCCGAAACTTGACTTATTCCAAAATATATTATTCCATATACTTCCTTAAACTGAAGTGTAACAAGGTCTTGTAGATAAATTAAAACAATAAAACAAAATTTAGTTTAAAAGGAAGTAATTGCCAGCTTTGAATAATAGTTTGATATCGATTAACTCCCCCAAGTTAAATGAATCACAGTTATTCCTTTTCCCCCAAAGAATAATAAATTGAAAGCCTTTGAATTAATGCTGAAATAATAACAACAAATTTTACTATAATCAGCACCTCATCATTTCTGAAGCATTTGAGACCCAGCAAAGCTCCCATATTATATGAAGTAACATGCCTAGATCTTCTCTATCCCTATTTAAATCTGAGAATTTAAAATAATATCAAATCAATTAGAACTATCTATTCTCACCCCAGATCAACAGCAAGTTGTTTTCCCTGTTTCTTGAGGAAACTACTTCTTTGGCTCTTCTGATGAAAAAGAAAATATGGTCTAAATCCTAGGAAATTGGCATTTTTCTGGTCTTTGGGGATTTGACTACTGCTGACTTTGACACATTCATATAACCTTTCCTTTCAGGCAGGATTTACTAACATAAACAATTTGTATTCATCCCACTGATGTTGAGTTGAAATGGTTGTGTTGGAAAGAAACTCTAGCAATGAATTCACATATTATTCTCATAGGGCCAAGCAATTAAATAAGGTCCTCAGGTCAGTCTATGAGACTTGGCTCAAAGTTTCCATGCTCTTTTTCTTGAATTCCAATGCTCTTGTGAAGCTTTCTTTCCCTAGGATCTTAAATTCTTGTGAACATTTCTTATTCTGACTTTCCGATTTTGCAAAATTTTTGATTCCTTAACCTCAGGGTTACTTCAGGGCTGTCTTTAGATTTCTTCTCTCTCTATGTACACTCACTTAGGATCTTATACAATCCCAATGCCTTATATACAATCCTGTTGCTTTAAATGTTCCCAAATTTATACCTCTATCTCATTTCTCTTCTTGAACTCCAGGCTCATTTATCTGATGTCTAGATGATATATCTACTTGAATACCTAAGAATTATCTCAAAGTGAAACATACCCAAGATTCTATTCATAAACTGCTCTCTCAAATCTGCTATAGTCTAATTTTCTTATATCATGCAGTGATAATTCAAGCCTTTCACTCTTTCAGAACATACATTTAGGATAATTTTCAGTCCTCTCTTTCTCACACCTTCATTCAGTTTAGCAGAAACACATTCATGACATCACTTCAAAGTACAGTACATCTAAGACAAACAATGCAGTCAAAATTGTTGTAGACAAGAATCACAAATGATGCTAAAATTAATGGGAAACATATGATGTAAAACTGGATATCTGCATAACCTCAAATTCTTTCCTCCCAAAATACTTATTAATTGCAAATGGAAAAATAGTTACCTTACAGAAGAGAAATCCCATAGATATCACCTTAACCAAGTAAAGAAATTTAACAGCACTAAAAATATTGACATCACGTACCTCCTGATAGGATGCACTGAGAGTCTTATATTCTTGCCAAAAACACACAACTGAAATTTAACCTGAAGAACAATTGAACAAACCGAAGTGAAAGACATTTATATACAAGTGATTCTTCAAATGTATTAAGGTCATGAAAGACAAAGGAAGACTCAGAAACTTTCCAGACTGAGGAAGATGAAGACATGACAACTGAGTGCAGTGTAAAATTTTGTTAGCTTCTTAGGAAGAGTACTTTATCCCTTTTAGTGCTATCTTCCTTCAGACTATGGTTTTGGTGCTATTGTTTCCACAACTGCAAAGACTGGTCGATATATGTCCTTAATCAGAGATAATTCTCCCCCTAGAAGGAATTCTGGTGCAAGCTCTTTAAAATAAGAGACATACTTTGCTACACAAGTAAAATAATGTAGTACAAGGAATTCTGGAAATGCTTCTGATACCATATTTCTTGGGAGCACCAACAGGGTATGTATAGGTACCTATATCTAACTTCATCTTCGAAGTGAGTCAAGCTGTCAGAGTTATTATAAAATTCTTCTTATGAGATTGTGTCCCTCAAACGTAGCCCTTATCCCACGGACCTTGAGAATTAATTATGGTACTCATCTTTGTGGAGAAAGATACCTGCTTTTAAGAAAAGATATCAACGTATGCAGAAAATCACATTTTTTAAATTGATGTCACACAAATCTGTGCTGGAATTAACCCCTTTTACATCAAAAACTAATTAACTGTTAATTAAAATTAAGTAAGCAACCCTCAGGACTGGCTTGTTCTGTTCCAGTTCTAAGACATTGCTTCCTTTGACAACTTGTAATGGCATTTTTTACAATTCTACCTGAGCCATGGGTCAATCTGAGGATTGATGCTTTTCTGAAGACATAATAGACACTTGAAATTACAAATAATTCATTATGAGACTTTTCATGGCATGCATTATCTTATTTGAACGATGATGTGGGATTATTCTGTTCAGGAAGATCAAATATTTGGATTATACCAAAAAAGCAATGCTTAAAATAAAAATAATTTAAAAGCATGGCTTTTACACCTGTATCCAGAGCTGATAACAAGAGCACACAGCCCCAGTGACCCCAAATTCAAATTAAGAATATTACTTTTATTGCACTATGAACTATATTTTCTTGCTCAAGCTGAGACATTCAGCAACTAACAATATTACTGTCAAGCACATATTAAACAAAAAACTAGGGTATGGTATTTCTTTGTGTAGACAACAAAATGGAGACTACAATGTAATCACATTGCATTTCCTAATGGTATCCCAGAGAAATGGACAAAGAGCAAAAATAAGTGTAGCTAAAACCTGTATATAAATCATAGAGCTATCTCTAGTATAAAAAGAATTTAATATAACACATCTCTGTAACAATCAGCATTGCCTTAGGAGGATAACACCACAAGCTGTTTTATCTGACATAAAGAGAGTACTGCAGAAGTTAATAAATGCAATACAGAATTATTTGCAAGCAAGAAAAAGTAGAAGTTAGTTAAATGAACAAGTGATTATATAGTTAGAGAATTGGGTTCAAGAAATAATACTGACTACACGGTGGATAGGTGGTCAGATTTGTTAGAAAACATAAGCTTTTAAATACAAGTCCCTTGAAGATGACCTGAGCCCGGGATGTCGAGGCCACAGTGAGCCATGATTGTGTCACTGCACTCCAGCCTCACTGACACAGTAAGATCCTGTCCCAAAAAACTCTCTTGAGATAATATTTCCAACTCATTCATTCATGACACCACTGACCCTATGTCAAATTTCTCATATTCGTGAAGAGAATTATGTACATTTTTTGTTTGCATTTGCAATTTTAAAAAATACTTCAGAATATATGGCATCGTGGTCTATTATGGCTATAAGTTACATAAACATAGAACCATCTTCATCGAATGGGCAAAAACTGGAAGCATTCCCTTTTAAAACTGGCACAAGACAGGGATGCCCTCTCTCACCACTCCTATTCAACATAGTGTTGGAAGTTCTGGCTAGGGCAATCAGGAAAGAGAAAGAAATCAAGGGTATTCAGTTAGGAAAAGAAGAAGTCAAATTGTACCTGTTCGCAGATGACATGATTGTATATTTAGAAAACCCCATCATCTCAGCCCAAAATCTCCTTAAGCTGATAAGAAACTTCAGCAAAGTCTCAGGATACAAAATTAATGTGGAAAAATCATAAGCATTCTTATATACCAGTAACAGACAGAGAGCCAAATCATGAATGAACTTCCATTCACAATTGCTTCAAAGAGAATAAAATATCTAGGAATCCAACTTACAAGGGATGTAAAGGACCTCTTCAAGGAGAACTACAAACCACTGCTCAGTGAAATAAAAGAGGATACAAACAAATAGAAGAACATACCATGCTCATGGATAGGAAGAATCAACATTGTGAAAATGGCCATACTGCCCAAGGTAATTTATAGATTCAATGCCATCCCCATCAAGCTACCAATGAGTTTCTTCACAGAATTGAAAAAACTGCTTTAAAGTTCATGTGGAACAAAAAAAGAGCCCGCATTGCCAATCAGGACACAGGCACGCGCAAGGACTTCATGTCTAAAACACCAAAAGCAATGGCAACAAAAGCCAAAATTGACAAATGGGATCTCATTAAACTAAAGAGCTTCTGCACAGCAAAAGAAACTACCATCAGAGTGAACAGATAACCTACAGAATGGGAGAAAATTTTTGCAATCTACTCATCTGACAAAGGGCTAATATCCAGAACTTACAAAGATCTCAAACAAATTTACAAGAAAGAAACAAACAACCCCATCAAAAAGTGGGCAAAGGATATGAACAGACATTTCTCAAAAGAAGACAGGCATACAGCCAACAGACACATGAAAAAATGCTCGTCATCACTGACCGTCAGAGAAATGCAAATCAAAACCACAATGAGATACCATCTCACACCAGTTAGAATGGCGAACATTAAAAAGTCAGGAAACAACAGGAGTGGGAGAGGATGTGGAGAAATAGGAACACTTCTACACTGTTGATGGGATTGTAAACCAGTTCAACCATTATGGAAAACAGTATGGCGATTCCTCAAGGATCTAGAACTAGAAGTACCATATGACCCAGCCATCCCATTACTGGGTGTATACCCAAAGAATTATAAATCATGCTGCTATAAAGACACATGCACACGTATGTTCATTGCGGCACTTTTCACAATAGCAAAGACTTGGAATCAACCCAAATGTCTATCAGTGACATACTGGATTAAGAAAATGTGGCACATATACACCATGGAATACTATGCAGCCATAAAAAAGGATGAGTTTGTGTCCTTTGTAGGGACATGGATGCAGCTGGAAACCATCATTCTCAGCAAACTATCACAAGAACAGAAAACCAAACACCACATGTTCTCACTCATAGGTGGGAACTGAACAATGAGATCATTTGGACTCGGGAAGGGGAACATCACACACCGGGGCCTATCATGGGAAGGGGGGAAGGGGGAGGGATTGCACTGGGAGTTATACCTGATGTAAATGACGAGTTGATGGGTGATGACCAGTTGATGGGTGCAGCACACCAACATGGCACATGTACACATATGTAACAAACCTGCACATTGTGCACATGTACCCTAGAACTTAAAGTATAATAATAATAAAAAAAAATCACCTTCATCATCTATTGGGGAAATTTTCTTTGAAATACAACCAAAGTCTTCCTGGGTTCTATGTCACACATAGATATCTAATTTAGTATGAAGGACTCTGTTAAAACATCCTTTCGGCTTGCCACTCAGTAGTAATCTAACCTCGTTATTCTGCAGATATAGTTCACTATAATGGGAAGGAGCATATATAGGTACAGGAGTCAGTCTAATCACTGTGAATCCTACCTCATCACTTTTGAGTTAAGTTTAATCAGTCTGTTACCCTCACTGATACACACTCCCACCACCACTTCCTCTACTGTAAAACGAATAAAATGCCACCCCCCATTCCTCGCTGCCCTGAGAATTAAAAGATAATGTACAAAGGGCCTGGCACATAGAAAGGATTTGGTAAATCTTCTTTCCCTTTCCTTCTCTTGTCCTTAAAAATTCACAACATAAAATGAATTATGATCTAGCCACACTGTTGAATTAAATTTTCTTGCAGCAAATCTTGTATGCTTTACTTTATTTTGTACCTGAGAACTCCCCAAATTAAAAAGCAAGTAAATGACTGACTTGGAAAGAAGTCAACCAATAACCTTTAAATTTTGTATCATCTGAAATAAAAAGTCACAGTTTATTTTCCAAGTACGTAACAAGGCGTAGGAAGATCTGTGATGTTCAATCTTTGTCTGTATCTATGTAGGAATTTGTTTATAAATTTGGGGCACGGCTACATCTCCCAAGCTGCTCAGGAAGTCTTGATGATGATGATAGTTTAAGATCCCTTCTTTCCAAAATATTACTCAAAATCAGAAAAAAAAATATACTGGAAAATGAAATTTATGGTATCTTTTTAACTTAAGAATCACATATCTGATGAAGCCATGCACTATTCAAACTAAGTAAAGCAAATTTTTTAGTCCCACGTTGCTATGTTGTGATTATCCCAAAAGGAGAGTATTTCACGAAATGTTATTTATTGAAGGAGTAGTGAGAGAGAAATAGATGATGATGATGAGTACTTTTATACATACACCCTTGTGATCAAATGAACAGGAAAGGTCAGTGTGCGTTTCATTCATATGGGAACATCTTTAAAGTTTGAGTTAACCTGATTAAATATAGTTAAATTCAACACCAGCTTAAATAAATATTTCCTCGACACCTACTATGAACCATCAATATTGCAGACACTTTGAATATAGAGCTGACATGCTATAGCCCTTGTCCTTGGGGAGCTCCAAGTACATGTGAGCAAAAGCTTAAGACAGAAATGTCAAATCGTTGTTTCAATTCTAGCCATGTGATCTAAAGGCTAGTGTCACATTTTTTAAAAAAGCTTAGTAATAGATTGTATTATTTTAAATATAAATGTAAGCGAAAAGAGTAAGTGAAAACACAAATGCCAACTACAATTCTATAAAAAGCTTTTTATTTTCTATCACTTTATCAGTAAATTTATCAATGTGTATTTCAAAAGATATTTACTCTTTTTTGATAAAATAACTGCAATATCATTGTCACATTATTAATATTAACCCTTATTTCTCGGCCTCATCCTTTGGCTATTCACTGTCATTCTCTTTTACAATTTGCTTTTTTATAATCAGATTCCAAATAAAATGTATATGTTTTGAGTGGTTGATAGCTCTTCAGTCTACAGATGTCCGCCTTCTTCTTCTTCTTCTCTGTCTCCCTCTCTGTCATTTATTTGTTAAAGAAACCAAGTTGCTGTGTCTCTTATAGTTTTCGACATTCTGGATTTTTCTTCTTACATCCATTTGCTGGTGTTTAACATTACTCTCTATTCTCTTATTTAATACTCCCTGTAAATTGAATCTAGAAGATTGGTCATATTCATGTTTGCTTATTTATTCTTTTTTGACAAAGAGCTTTCATAGGCAGGGCTGTGTCCCTTTTTCAGAAGCTATACATGCCTGCTTGTTTCCCTTATTGTGATACTCGTAGGTGTTGATAAATGCCTAGATCCCTTCATTCATTAGCGCTTTTGTGAAATGAGGACATTTTAATTTTATCATTCTTTCTTCCTTTATTAGCTAGACTATTTCTATAAAGAGAAAATCTCCTAATTTACCATTTTGTATTCCAGTGAATGATACACATAAAAAGCCAGGAAAAAGTATTGACAGTTTCACTTTCTTGCTTATTTTAAAATAATAAGTGAAATAAATATTAATGAATTCCATCTCACCTTCTTTTTATTATCTTTATAGTCTCATGGGGTTTCATACATTAGGTGTGTTTTATCCTTTAGGTTTATTTTATTCATTGATGGTCACTTAGTTCCATTGCTGGGCAGTGGAAGCATCCCCAGGGCTCATTAAGTCCTTTTAATACAATAGTAGCCACCTAGGATAGCCCCTGTGCATTCTGGCTGTTACAAAATAATCCAGGCTAACCTTGTGTATTTGTTGTGCCAGGATTCCAATGAGCTCTGGTTCATTTTAGTGGAAAATGATATTTGGAAACCGTAGTATGTGCACTAGGGTTGCTTATTTTGACTGATTGATAAGTATTACTAAATAATTTCAGTTCATAGAGTTAAGAAACTTGTTTTTCCTCATAATCTTAAAATATACCAGGGTTATCAGTTTATATATTCATGCTGATACTTTTAAATCAGATTCAGAACTTAACCTCATTTATCAGATTTACATTTCCCTTTTCTTCTGAGAAATTCTAATTTTTAATATTCCTAAGAATTGAGAAATCTAGACTTATTTTACACTTGTAAACAACTTCCTACAATGCAATAGTTTCTTTTTTTAACTTTTATTTTAGGTTCAGGGGTACATGTTCAGGTTTCTTACAAAAGTAAATTGCGGGTCACTGGGGGTTGGTATACAGATTATTTTATCACCCAGGTAATAAACATAGTATCCAATAGGTAGTACTTTTTTTACCCTCATTCTCCTCCCACCCTCCACCCTCAAGTAGACACTAGTGTCTGTTGTTCCCTTCTTTGTGTCCATGTGTAATCAATGGTTAGCTCTGACTTATAAGTCAGAACCTGTGGCATTTGCTTTTCTGTTCCTGCATTAGTTTGCTTAAGATAATGACCTTCAGCTCCATCCATGTTGCTGCAAAGAACATGATTTCATTCTTTTTATGGCTTCATAGTATTCCACGATGTATATGTACCACACATTATTTACCAAGTCTACTGTTGATGGGCATTTAGGTTGATGCCATGTCTTGGCTACTGTGAATACTGCTGCAATAAACATACAAATGCATATGTCTTTATGGTAGAAAACATATATTCCTTTGAGTATATACTAAATAATACGATCACTGTTGAATTTCTGTTTTCAGTTCTTTGAGAAATCGCCAAATTGCTTTCCTCAATGACCGAACTAATTTACATTCCCACAAGTAGTGTATAAGCATTCTCTTTCTCTGCAACCTTTCCAGTGTCTGTTATTTTTTTGCTTTTTGATAATAGCCATTCAGATGGGTATGAGATGGTATCTCATTGTGGCTTTGATTTACATTTCTCTAAGGATTGGTGATGTTGAGCATTTCTTCATATGCTTGTTGGCCACTTATATGTCTTCTTTTGAAATATGTCTGTTCATGTCTCTTGACCATCTTTTAATGTGGTTGTTTGTTTTTTGCTTGTTCTTTTGTTTAAGTTCCAGATAGATTCTGGATATTAGACCTTTGTTGGATGTACAGTTGTCACATATTTTCTCCTATTCTGTAGATTGTCTTTTTACTCTGTTGAGAGTTTCTTTTGCTGTGCAGAAGCTCTTTAGTTTAAATAGGTCCCATTTGTCAATTTTTGTTTTTGTTGCATTTGCTTTGGGCATCTTCACCATGAAATCTTTTTCAGGGCCTGTGTCTAGAATGCTATTTCCCAGGTCATCTTCCAGGGTGTTTATCGTTTTAGGTTTTACATGTAAATTTTTAATCCATCTTAAGTTGATTTTTTTATGGTATAAGAAAGGAATCTGGCCAGGCACGGTGACTCACGCCTGTAATCCCAGCACTTTGGGAGGCCGAGGTGGACGGATCACGAGGTCAGGAGATCGAGACCATCCTGGCTAACGTGGTGAAAACCTGTCTCTACTAAAAAAAATACAAAAATTAGCCAGGCGTTGTGGCGGACCCCTGTAGTCCCAGCTACTAGGGAGGCTGAAGCAGGAGAATAGCGTGAACCCGGGAGGTGGAGCTGGCAGTGAGCTGAGATAGCGCCACTGCACTCCAGCCTGGGCGACAGAGCTAGACTCTGTCAAAAAAAAAAAAAAAAAAAAAGAAGGAAAGGAATCCAGTTTTAATTTTCTGCATATAGCTAGCCAGTTATCCCACTTCCATTCATTGAACAGGGAGTCATTTTCCCATTGCTTGTTTTTGTCAATTTTGTTGAAGATCAGATGGTAGTAGGTACATAGCTTTATTTCTTGGCTCTATTCTGTTCCACTGATCTATTTGTCTGTTTTCCTGCCAGTATCAGGCTCTTTCGGTTACTGTAGTCTAGTAGAATAATTTGAAGTCAGTTAATGTGATGTCTTCAGCTTTGTTCTTTTTGCTTAAGATTGCTTTGGCTATTCCGGCTCTTTTTGTTTCCATATAAATTTTTAATTATTTTTCTAATTCTATGATGAATATTATTGATAGTTTCATAGGAATAGCATACAATGCAATAGTGTCTTATTGTAATTTTAGTGGAACAGAATTTTCATGGCTCTAAATTCTACTATAATGAACAAAAATAATGAATAAACATTTACCTTGTAATATTATTTAAAATTTACAACAACCCTTTGCAAAACTATTATTTTTCTGTCTATAAGTGAAAAAAAATTAGAACTCAGAAAGATTGACTAATTTACACAAGGTAACATAGTTTTTAACGGGGATCTTGGTCACTGATTTGTCTGACACCAAAAGCCACAGAATTAACCAATTATTAATGATTATGCTACGGTAACTGTTTAATTAATAACACTCACCTTCTGCTATAATTATCAACTGAGCCAAGCTCATTAGCTAGAATCCTGGTGGCAGTTAGAGGAAGTAAATGGTACGTAAATGACTAAGACCCCTTGGTCTATTATTTCACGCATGCTATCTAATTATATATGCATGTGTACATAACATGCAGGCTAGACCTGAGTAAAGTCAATAAAATTTAGCTTGTGGGATCACATCAATTGTTTGACTGTAGGCTCTTTAAGCAATACTAAAAATCCCCCTGATCTGATTCGACATCTGACGTGTCCCTCAGAGGAAACATAGTAGTCTCCCAGGCTGTGCTTTTAAAGGCAATTAGTAGGTTTACAAATTCCATCTTTACATCTTGTGTTAAAAGCATAGTTTGGATTTTGCATTTCCAAGAACTGTTTGAATACTGCAATGCAGCAGACTTCATTGGTTTTAAAGTTTTGGGGAAGACACAATAATGTTCACTTTCAATTTGATTTTGAAGTGCGTTTCAGCAGAAATTAAAAATGTTCAGAGTACTCTCCCAAAGGTATCACAGTAAGCATTTAAACTGAATAGACGCTATTGGTACCCCTGTAACATGATGAAACATGGGCAGCCACTATCTGACCACAACAGAGTATCTGACTCTTCCTCTTCTATTAGCCTCTGGGAAAAATGGTATGATCCCCTCCAACAGATCAGAAAGTGCTGGTTATGGTCATATCTTTAAAAGTGAAATTTTCAACTCCTAAGACAATGCGAGGTCTGACCATGAGTACTTCTCCACTCTCCAGATGGGGGATGACACAAGGACTTCCCTGCTACCGAGGGACAAGTTCCCAGTGGCCGGATGCTTATTGAACCTACCTCCAGCTTTCCTTAAGAAAAAATTACTTGTACCAGTCTATGAAAATGAATCATAAAGCTAGTGTGAATGCAACCATTAGATACATTCCATGAATAATACTATTTTATATGAAGGTTTGAGGTTAAAACGGAAACAATGGGCAAGGATTATGAAAATACAACTTCTTGCCATAGATTTCAGCGGGTGTGTTCTTACAATGAAAGACATATGTTTTTATTATGAAAACAAAGAAAGAAAGGGTGCTTCCATAGTAGAATTCCACTGCAGAGGATGGATGTACTGCTGGGTCCATTTGGTTGTATTGGAGTTCAATAACACTATGTGTATGTGTGTGTATATGTGTCTGTTAGGAATTAGGAGAGACAGATTAAAGATCAGTTTTAAAAAATGCATTTCAGCTTTTTGGTTTAGACAACTTACCATGCTTTTCACTCTAGAAACACTGTAAGACAGTTATAAGATTTCTCTACTTTACATGTTATATCAGTCTTAATAACTGTGATATGCTTTTACAATTAGTATATTATTTACACTTCACAACAATTCCTGTGAGGAAGGCATTATTTTAATCCCCAATTTACAGATGGAAAGTTGTGGTTCAGAAAGATTAAGTTAGTTTGCCAAAGTGGCACAGCTAGTAAGAGTTAGAGCTAAAATTTAAATAAGGCATCTTGGCTCCTACAAGCCCATGAACTACTTACTCTTCATGCAGAGGAGAGTACAAAGGCTCAGAGAAGATACATCATTTACCTTAAGTCAGTTACAGCAAAGACTCAATTCCAGATAATTTTGAATCCAAAACCAGTTTTTTTCACTATAGCATGCAGTTCCATAGATAGCACAGAATAAATATATGAAATAACTTCATTTACGGCACAACCTACTTACTTTATATTTACAGCACACTCTGTAACATATAGATTAATAAAACACCAAGTGATAACGAAAACACTAAAATAAGGCGAATTAATTAAAAATGCAATTGTAATGGGATTAAACAGAGGATGCTTTCAGTAGGAAGGCAGTTTTGACACAAAATAGAAGAACAAAGAAAAAGAAGAAAGTGCATTCTAAATAATATTTTTAATATCACATTCAAGAGCACTGGAGAAGCTGTCCTAAAATGGAGAGGTAGGAAACCATCTAAAGTATTATGGTAATGTTTCTGGATAGACTATTCAGCGGATCTTGAAGAAATAGAAAATTGCCTTAGAAAAGTTTTCATTTTATTGGAATTACAAAATCTCCTATGTATAGTTTTACCTAATTTCACTTAAAACATTTCTAAGTAACAGGAGAATTCTTTAAGATAAAAGGTGTCAGGGTCATCTAACACACGTTTGCAGTATGCTTTTCTAAGAGGAGATGTGGTTATGCTATTCTTATTGCCTGTAAGTAAAATAAGATCTGTACAAGGTTAAACTGAGGTGAACTCACTCTTAAAGAGACTTTAAATTTCACCTGGAAATAGAAATGTTAAATTTTCGAATGTACTTCCTACATAGACGACAGAAGCTATACCCATTTCAATTAGGAACTGGAGAACCAGAGTCTGCAGGCATGTATGTATGCTCAGGTAAATGATATTGATTCTATGCATATTGGCTACATTTCTTTTTGCTTACATAACTACATGTTTCTGGCCAACTTGAATGTCAACCTCACTTTTTCCACTTATGACCTATTTCTTGCTAACAATTCCATTCCCATTCTCCATGGTTCTGTCTGCGGCCTTGTATATCCCTGGATTTATTCAAATTGCCTATTTTTCATGATTTACACTTTCAGTCCTCTCATCTTGAGCTACATCTTCCTATACAGCTTCTCGAGAAACATTAGATTTTTTTTCTTTCCTTTCTTTCTTTCCTTCCTTTCTTTCTTTTTCTTCTTTTTTTCTTTCTTATTTCTTTCTTCCTTCTCTTTCTTTTTCTTTCTTCTTCGTTTCCTTCCTTCCTTCCTTCCTTCCTTCCTTCCTTCCTTTCTTTCTTTCTTCTTTCTTCCTTTCCTTCTCTCTGTTTCTTGCTTATTTTTCATGATTTACACTTTCAGTCCTCTCATCTTGAGCTGCATCTTCCTATACAGCTTCTCTCTCTCTCTCTCCCCTTCTTTCCTCCCTCCCTCCCTCCCTCTTTCCTTCCTTCCTTCCTTCCTCCTTCTTTCTTTCTCTCTCCCATTTTGAGAAAGGGTCTTACTCTGTTACCCAGGCTGGGGTGTGTTAGTGCGATTATAACTCACTGCAGTCTTGAACTCTTGGGCCTAAGCAATCCTCCTACCTCAGCCTCCAAAAGTGCTGGGATTACAGGTGTAAACCACCTTATCCAACTTAGACATCCATTTATGCCATTTCCCCAACTTGATTCTATATTCATTCTTCTCTTTACAAAGCTGATTGCATTGAGAGATTATCAGATACTCCTCCCAGAAAAGTGGAAGCAGGGATCTCTGTGTGTTTTGGGGGATGATGTAGGAAATCCCAAACTGGACTTAGAAACAAAGGATCCTATGCTGATAAGGAGAGGACTACCAAAAAAAAAAAAAAAAAAAAAAAAAAGCTTTTCAGTGGAAACTGAGGTAATCTAGAAAAGTAATCTGGAAAGAGATAATCTAGACAGAAAGCCATGTGATGAAAATAAAACACCAGATTAAAGCAAGAGTATCAATCCATTGATCCATCCATTTATTCATTCCACTTATCATGTACAAGATACTATTCAAGGAATCTTCGAGATTCTTTTTGAAATTCTGCCTACTATACCTCAGCACCTTTGAAAAATATCTGGCACCTTGTAGGCACTGTGAGCCAGATCTTTTTGCTCCCTGACCCAAAATATCAAAGTCTTCCCATTGACCCATAGTCTAGTTTATGACAAAATGATTCAAAGTAAGGACTAGAAAGTATAAATTGAAAAATAAAATCTTACTTAAACAAGGCTATCATATTTATGTGGCTGCCTAAAGCAGTGCTTTTTAGAGCTCATTCCCAGTTGTGGTTTAGGTGCAGAAATTGCAACATATAAGGTTCCATGCAAGATGAACAACAGTGAAAATGTTTATGTAGAAGGATTTTTTAAATAAAATGCTATGCAAGTGGAAGCTATTAACATGCAGAACCAGCCAACTCCTTTGTGTCTTATTTTTCTTATCTTTCCCTATTGATAGCATTTATTGTTCACTTTAAAATAAAAATCTGTCACAATGTGCAGCACAAAAAAATATTAGAATGCTGATGGTCACAGTGCAAGCTTCTGTTCTAGCTTATATGTCATTCTCTGAATCTCTGTTATGAATAGAACTGGAAAATTCAGGACTGTATTTGTTTTTGTTTCAAATGTTAACAGGGTATCCTTCCCAAGGACCTTGTCAAGTTATTCTCTCAAGCTTTGGTTTGAATTCTCAATATTGCATTCAGGAAAGTAAGCCCTCCTTCTCTTTTTGTTAAGAGATTTAGCCTTGTCAACTTTTCCATTAAGTGGCAACTCGAGGGTCAGAGATCAGAGAGGGAGCCTTCTCAGCAGGAGGGCTTAATAATAAGATTAGAAAAAGTAAGACTCTCAAGACTCTCAACACTGGCAAAAGTAGGACAGTAATGATCTCATGAAGTCAATCAGTATACATAATCATTGCAGATTATTTAGACAAAATAGCCTGTCTGTCTCTACATTAGGGATTTTTGCAAGAAATACCAATGTTGATTTATTATATTTGGTCAACATAAGCCCAGTCTCAACAGTAGAGATCCAAACGTTTTAAACATCTTGATATTTTAACATTGCATGAGACCTGATTTTGGGTTAGACAGATGTTCCATAAGACTTTCAGGAGACCAGCAAGTTATTTGAATCCTCAATTACTATTTAAGTTTAGCACACTTATTTCCCTCTCCCCACATATTTTTAATAATCTAAGATTGATTTGTCAGTTGTATTATGTATATCTTCAGCTTTGCCAGATTCACTTAGAGATAAGCATGAAATATGGTATAAACAAATATAATTCTTACACCTTGCATAGATTTCCTGTGCATGATACTGAAAAGCAGATGTAAGGGAAAAACACATACTGAAAAGCAGATGTAAGGGAAAAACACATCTTAAAATACAATCCATAATGGATACCATCTAACACCAGTTAGAATGACAATCATTAAAAAGTCAGGAAACAACAGACGTTGGAAAGGATGTGGAGAAATAGGAGTGCTATTACACTGTTGGTGGGCGCTTAAATTAGTTCAACCATTGTGGAAGACAGGGTGGTGATTCTTCAAGATCTAGAACCAGAAATACCATTTGACCCAGCAATCCCATTACTGGGTATATACCCAAAGGATTATAAATCATGCTACTCTAAAGACACATGCACAAGTATGTTTATTGCAGCACTGTTCACAATAGCAAAGACTTGGAACCAACCCAAATGCCCATCAAGGATAGACTGGATAAAGAAAATGTGGCACATACACACCATAGAATACTATGCAGCCATAAAAAAGGATGAGATCACGTCCTTTGCAGGGACATGGATGAAACTGGAAACCATCATTCTCAGCAAACTTAAACAGGAACAGAAAACCAAACACCACATGTTCTCACTCATAAGTGAGAGTTGAACACTGAAAACACATGGACACAGGGAGGGGGACATCATACACTGGGGCCTGTCAGGGTTGGGGGTAAAGGGGAGGGATAGCATTAGGAGAAATACCTAATGTAGATGATGGGTTGATGGGTGCAGTAAACTACCATGGCATATGTATACCTATATAGCAAACCTGCATGTTCTGCACATGTATTCCAGAACTTAAAGTATAATTTTAAAAAAAACAATATCCCAAATATTGCATGGGCATACTTTTCTTAAAAATTTATTGTTTATCAATACAAAACTAAATAAAAAGTACAATTTATAATATTCTAACAAATAAAAATGTTTCTTAGAATTTTTTTTTTTTAGAAAATTCTTCTAACATTTACCATGTTTGGGTCTACCCTTCTAGGCTTCATTTTTATACAAAGATGAATACAAGTGTGAATTCTATTCTTATTGAAGGAATATTGTTCATAATCACCAAGAATGGAGTTTTCAGGATGGTTAGTCTCTAAATAAAGAAAATGATTTAGCAGAGTGGATATTTCCAATGCAAAGAATAGTAAAATGAATAAAAGGCATAAAGTCATTTTTTAAAAAAGAAAACTCTTTTTAATTGTTCATTGTGTTTAGCCGATCATAATCTGGTATTATCCACAGTCATTGAGCTTTTGCTTGTTTGGGGTCAGGATTACTTTCACTGTTAACTGATTTGCTCATATGTAGTTTGTTTTTCTGCCAACACAAATTCCCATGCATAGTTTAAATCTCTTGTTTACAAAAACATTTCTCAAAGTTCAAAGGAAAGTTTTAATTTGGCAAAATTCTGTTCAGATCATTCATTCTTGATTTTTCTCACCAACTTATTCAATGTATTTTTTTATCAATGAATCAATGTTAATCCTTTTACATTATTCTCTACTTCTACATTCTTAGTGCCTCTTTCCTGATTTTACAACCGCTTATCAAAACAAACTGCTCATCCTGTTTCATTGCTGTGAACATCCTTCATAATTGTCTTATAATATTTAAAGTTGCAGATTTTTTACAGATGAAATATGCTTGTCTTTAATGTGTCCCATTTCCTCAAATTCTCTGCCTCCAATGAAATCTGAAATCTAATTTAAAATAAAGTTCAAAATAAGATCTGTATACCGTCCTCGTCAGTAACTTCACTTTGAAGTTTTATGACCTGCTACAGCCTAGCTTTTTAAACAGGAATAAAAAGAGTAAACATCAGAAAGAGCATATTCTAGCTCAAAGTAAATTGGGAAGTCATAAGAAACCACCTACCTGCTTTAAGTGAGTTCATATATTTCAGTCTTATAAAGTTGCTTTCAAAATGATGTTGGAATTTAAAGGTTTAATTTCATGACCACTTCCATGATTATTGGAAATGCTGAAAACACAAATCACATTATAACCAATGACAGATCCATATTTTAGTTTCCAAAATGGAACATTCTGGAAACATTCTGGAAACATACATCTTTAATAAATTTGAGAATTGATTATTAATGCAATGGGCAATAACCATGTAGGATCCATAGGGAGGATTATTGAGAACCAACATTTCCTTGGGAGGAAATGATTACAAAGTAACATAATTTCCCTAATGAGTTTTTAACGTTACTCATCAGCAAAATACAGCCAATGAGATGTATTGATTTCAGCAAAGTATGATATGATACTTTTGGAATAAAAGTAATAAATATTAACTGAGTAATAGTAACATTAAGAGGATTACTTAAGCATAGATTAACAGGTACCTATCTTGTTGAATAAAGCTTATCCTCTAGCATGGCATCTTTTTCTGCCTCTGTTGAGTACCACTTAATCATTGATTTGATGAGAAGAATAATTTTCAAATCATATACCAACATTTAATATGAAGTTTGATATCAAAGGCTGGAAATATTTGTTGGAGTGGTGTTCTAGAATGGTTAAAATAATAGAGTTAACCAGAATCAACAAAGGAACTGTTAAAGGTGTATAAAAATGATCCAAGAATTCTTACATAGTAGGTTTAAGAAAACTTGTTTTGGTAGCAGGTTTTACATAAAAAAGATTTAGTGGCTTTACTTATTCCCAAATTTGATTGAGTCATTCATTCATTTAATAAATAACTATCCAAAACATACCATGTACTAGGTCCTGAATTCTGGGTACTAGAAATAGAGTAGTAAATTAGACAAATAAGGAATCTTCTACAGTTTATGTTCTGGTAGCTTGAGACAGAAAAATTAATAAGTAAATGAATAAACAAGATAATTTCAATTAGAAATAAGATTCAAAATACGTGAATTAGACAGAACAGTGTACAGGAGCTAATTTAAACTAGGCAGGAAATGGGCACTGAAGAGGCGGTATTTTTGCTCTGCATTTCAAAGAAGACAGATCTGATATAGGAAAGTGAAGGGTTAAAGTTTTAAAGCAGAGAAAATATCAGGTGCAAAAAACTCTAAAGGAGAAGATGGGCTTGGTTAAGTCAAAGAATAGAAAGAATAATGGTTTCCTAAAGTCAGATAACGTAAAGATTTTGTAGGTATTCATAAAGAAATTTGATTTTATCCCAAGGGCAACAGGAAGATCTTGGAGCATTTTGAATAGGGAAGTAATATGATTAGATGGGATCTCTTTTGCATTTTTAAAAGATTATTCTAGTTACCATCCAGAGAAAGGAATACAAGAGGCCAAGGGTTGAATCAGAGAAATTTATTGAGTAATCCTGGTGAAAAACAACTGTGACTTAGATTAGAAAGGTGTAAATAGAAAACAGGAAAAATGGATGGATTTAGAATAGAATCTGGGGGTGAATCAAACAAAGTAAAAGAGGAGTTAAACATGGGGGTATAGAGAAGAGTTCAGGGTAACCGTTTGTTACAGGAATTGAAGAACAGGGTATATTGTAGTAGAATTTACTGAAATTGAAGAAGTTTACAGAGTGAAATTTTAAGGTTAAGATAACAACTGGATATTCAAATGTATATTTTAAGTAGATCACTCAATATTAATGTACTCAGCACAAATGATGACCAATCCTGTAATGTACTCATCACAAATTATTTGACCTTTGGAATGGTCAAATTTAGGGGCATATTTTGGAGACATCAGCAAATCGATGATATCTAATGCCATGAAGAGAACTTAATGAGAAAGTGTGGAAGTAGAAAAATAAAGGACAAAGGACTCAGGCCTGTGATACTTATATATTTTGAGGTTAAACAAAGCAATTTCAGAAGGAAGAATAAGTGAATAAAGCCAAGAGAGTATGATACTGCAGAGATCAAGAGAAGAGATTGTTGAAATAATTTTAAAAATGCTCAGCTAAGTAAAACATTGCTGAGAGCTTAAGCAGGATGAGGAAAAACAAGCAATTGTAGGACTCTTCTGGTGATAGAGGGCGAGATAATACAAAGCAACTTTCCACTAATAATAACTAAAAGTGATGGGTATAATATTAAAATATCAGAAATACTGATTACTTTGGCACAAATCTGACAAAAGATATGCAAGACCTGCACACTGAAAACAACAAAAAATATCACTGAGAGAAATTAAAAGAGACATGAATAAGCAGAGAGTGGAGTGAGATAATTGTTCAACTTTTGGAAAATTCAGTGTTTTTAAGATTTTTCTCACATTGATCCATGCCTTCCCAATTAAAAGCCCAGCAAGCTTTGGTTTTCTGTTGTTGTTGTTGTTGTTAAAAATTGAAAAGCCAATTCTAAAGTGCATGTAGAAATGCAAAGGACCTAGAACAGCCAAAGCAAATTTGACATAGAAGAAGTTGAAAGACTTATAGTACCTGACTTCAGAAGTTATTTTAAAGTTTAAATAAATAAGAAAATGCAGTGTTGACATCAAAAGAGACAATAGGATTCAAAAAAGACAATGTAGAGTCCAGAAATAATTCCATACACATGTGGTCAATTGGTTTTCAGCAAAAGTGCACAAGGGCCAGGTACAGTGGTTCACGCTTGTAATCCCAGCACTTTGGGAAGCCAGAATGCGCGGATCACTTGAGGTCAGTAGTTCGAGACCAGCCTGGCTAACATGGTGAAAAACTATCAAATCTCTAAAAGAAAACACAGGAGAAAATTTTCCATTGGCAGTAATTTGTTAGCTATGACATAAAAAGTAAGATCTACTTGAAATAAATAAATTGTACTTTATCAAAATTGAGAACATCTGCTCTTCAAAGGACACCTAAGATAATTAAAAGACAAGCCACAGACTTGGAGAAAATATTTAAAAATGGCATATCTGACAAAGGCTTTGTATCATTGATACCTTTGAAAGAGGAAAGAAGACTCAATACTCAACAGTAAATGAGCACAACTCAAGAGAGAACTGGTCACAAGACATGAATAGCAACTTTCCCAAAGATTTGCAGTTGGCAAATAAGAATATAAAGAGTTGCACAATAACATTATTCATCAGGAAAATTAAAACTCAAACCACAATGAGCTACCACTAAACATCTATTAAAATGTCTAAAATTTTAAAAATTGGCAATATCACTTGTTAGCACAGATATGAAGCAACTGAAACTGCAACCACTGCTGATGGAGTTATAACATGGTACAACCACTTTGAAAAAATGTTAACACCTTAAAAATACATAGATACACCTATCAAATCCAGCCATTCTATTCCTAGGTATTTACTCATGAGAAATTAAAGCAAACATTTATTTTAAAATGCATACAGGGATGTTTATGTTATCTACATTTTTAATGTCCAAACTTATAAACAATCCATATGCCTATCAACAAGTTATTGGGTAAAGAAATTGTGGTATATTCGTATAATGTGATATTACTCAGCAACAGAAAGGTATAAAGTATTAATGTACACAACAATATGAATGAATCTTAAAATTATTTTAAGTGAAATAAGCCAGATGTACAAGAAGAGTTTGTATATAATTTCCTTTATATAAAATTAAATAAATGTTACAGAAAGCAGATGAGAGATTGGCTAAGTATGGGAGGATGCAGGAAGGGGCAGCAGGGAGGAAACACAAAGCTGCTCAGGGAAATTTTTGAGGATGATTTATATATGTGTTATCTTGATAGCAGTGTAGTCTTATAGGTGTATGCATATATCAAAACTTGTCAAACTGTGCAGTTTATTATATGTCAATTAACTCAATAAAATTATCTTTAAAACAAATATAAAATCTTCCCTGGCCTATGGAAATGAGAACTAGGGAGCCGGGAGACAGGAAGATTTTTTAATGGTTCCCTTTAAAACTTTGAACTGTGTAAATGATTTTCCTCTTCACAGGACAATTAACTAAAATTTTCTGTCCAAGCTCCTGAATACGAGATAGTGACCTTGGTATCATCCAACACTCATGCCTCTCTCTTCTTTTTATTCACCTTTCTTTAGTCAATCACAAAAGTATGTCAATTGTGCCTTAGTATCTTAATTTGAATTTGTTCCACCCCTCTCACTGTTGCTTTTGTCCTAGTTCATTGACTTTGATAAATGTCACCTTCTTGGTGAAGTCTTCTCTGATCCTTCCACACAGATGATTGCCTTGGTCTTTGCTCTATGTCTGTTGACAGTTTTACTGTGGTAGATTTTGGAATATTTATTGTGGAGCTCTAAGATGAAAATTTAAAAAAGGGCTTAGCTGGTAGGAACAGAAACAGGGGTAGAGAGGAACAAATGTCATGAGAACTGGGGTCCACCAAAAACAGCCCACTTGCACCCAAGCATCCTGTTACAATCACTTAGCTCACGGCCCACCTACACCCAAGCATCCTGTTTGCAAGCAATCAGACCAAGCAGCACAACCTTACAAAACTTTCCTCCAGCTCCTGCCTCTTTGCAGGCAGCCTTGCGTCTGCTGTATTACTCGTTGCCCTCTTGCAACGTATCTCCCTCTTTTCTCTAATGAATCTACCTTTCTAAACTCATTTCTCTCTGTCAATTCTTTTGCCACTCTCCTGCCAGCCTCAGGCAGTCACTGATCATGTCATTTATTATAACTTTTTGTTTTTAGGCATATTTTATTGGACAAAAATATCTTTTTAAAAACAATAACGTCTTCTTAGTTAACAAATATTTGTTATGACAAATTTAAAGAATGGTTAAATGAAAGGAAAATATTTCCCCTGGAATAATTTGCAAAGAAGTTACAGCTATTTTTATATATTTGAAGTGCTACCATTTTGAAATTGGCATATGCTGGGGATTAATAAGAAACTTAAACAATTCCACAGGAAAAATCAAATAAGGCAACTAAAAGTGGGCAAAAGATCTAAATGGACTTCACCCAAAAGAAGACATACAAATGGCAAACAGGCATATGAAAAAATGTTCAACATCACCAATCATCAGAGAAATGCAAATTAAAATTTTAATGACAGCATCTCACCCCTCTCAAAATAGCTTTTGTACAAAGACATGCAATAACAAACGTTGATGAGAATAGGGAGAAAGGGGAACATGTGTAGACTGTTGGTGGGAATATAAATTAGTACAGTCACTGTGGAGAACAGTATTAGAAGTTCCTCAAAAAACTAAAAATAAAACTACCATATAATCCAACAAGCCCACTGCTGGGTATATATTCACTAGAAAAGAAATCAGTAAAACAAAGAGATATGTGGACTCCCATGTTTATTTGGCACTATTTGCAATAGCCAACATATGAAACCAACCTAAGTGTCCATTAGTGGATGAAAGGATAAAGAAATGTCACGACAGAGCAAGACTCCATCTCAAAAATATAAATTAATGAAAAAAAAGAAAATGTCAAACATATATACAATGAAATGTTACTCAGCTATAAAAAAAGAATGAGATCCTGTCCTTTGCAATAATATGAACAGAACTGGAAGACATTGTGTTAGGTGAAATAAGCAACACGCAGAAAGACAAATATTGCATCTTCTCACTCACGTGGGTGTTAAAAATTTTAAAACGTGGACTCACAAAGAGATTAGAATGATGGTCACCAGAGACTGGGAAAGGTAGCAGGGAGGCAGAGGACAAAGTGGGAATGGTTAATGGGTACAAAACTAAAATTGGAATAAATATTACCTACTATTCAGTAGCACAATAGAATAACTATATTTAACAACAATTTGTGTATTTCAAAGTAACTAAAAGAGTAGAATTGGAAAGTTCTTAATGCAAAGAAATAATAAATGCTTGAGGTGATGGATACCCCAATAATCCCGATCAGATCATTACACATTGTATGCACTATATTTATATATAATATTATGTAATATATATTATTATATATACTATACATTATACAGTGCATACTATATATTATATAGTGCATACTGTATATTATATATAGTGCATACTATATATTATATAGCATAATATATAATCTATTATATAATATATTACATAATAAATACACATTTATATAAAATATATAAATATATATTTTATATATATATTACTATTATGTACCCATAATAACTAAAAAAATTTAAACCTTAAAAATGTTAAAGATAAAATGGGCATGTACTTATTTATTTAGTTTATTTATTGAGACGGAGTCTCGCTCTGTCAACAGCCCAGACTGGAGTGCAGTGGCGGGATCACGGCTCACTGCAAGCTCCGCCTCCCGGGTTCACCCCATTCTCCTGCCTCAATCTCCCGAGTAGCTGGGACTACATGCGCCCGCCACCACGCCCGGCTAATTTTTTTGTACTTTTAGTAGAGACGGAGTGTCCCCGTGTTAGCCAGGATGGTCTCGATCTCCTGACCTCGTGATCTGCCTGCCTCGGCCTCCCAAAGTGCTGGGATTACAGGCCTGAGCCACTGTGCCTGGCCACTTATTTTAGTTTTGAAATAAAACTGTAGAAACTAAAAGGAGAATAATTTTGATTAACAGAAAAAAAAGCCTATATAAAATCTATTTTAATTAGATAGTTTGCACAAAAAAGCAGTAAATTTAAAAGATGAAACATTTCAGTTAAAACAAAAGTCCCTTTTAAATACTATGCCCAATCCCTACCCTTATATTACCTTTGGCCAAAGGTAACCACTCTTGTGGGCTTGACGTGTGCCCTCCAGAGTGTAAAATAACATTCTTCAAAGCTTGAGTTTTACAAAAATGAAATAAGCTTCCCCATGCAGTGGTGGAAGGGAGTTCCTCCATCATTGTCAAAGATAGACGTCCAAATGTAGAGCCATAAAGACTCTAGATGCAATGCTTGTATTAGTTAGGGATTTGAACTCGGTCACAAGGATTACTTCTGAGTCTATCATTATGTAAGTGCGTGTTTCTAAAACTATAAAAATGCATACTTTGTCCATCATACCATTCTTAAATTGGCCCAACTCTTTAGAAACCAATCTTTCAGAACTTTAGATTTTACTTAACTGATTTTTTAAAAATCTGCATTAAGGCAACATCAATTTCCATTTCTCAGTTTTACCTTACACTAATTCTTGAGCATCTCATTCTTTTAAAATCCTGAAAGTGACTAGTCATGGAAGAAAAAGAATGTTATAGCATTTCTAATAACCCCTTTCTCTGAGTGCTTTGAATGGCACTAAGTTGTTCTCTCTCTCTCTCTTGCGTGTGTGTGTGTGTGTGTGTGTGTGTGTGTGTCAGAGTCTTGCTCTGTCTGCTGTGTCACCCAGGCTGGAGTGCAGTGACGCAATCTTGGCTCACTGCAATCTCCGCCTCCTGGGTTCAAGCGATTCTCCTGCCTCAACCTCCCAAGTAGCTGAGATTACAGGCACACGTCACCACACCCAGCTAATTTTTTGTTTTTTAGTAGAGATGAGGGTTTCACCATGTTGGTCAGGCTGGTCTTGAGCTCCTGACCTCAATTGATCTACCCACCTCAGCCTCCCAAAGTGCTGAAATTACAGGCGTAAGCCACCACGCCCAGCCAAGCTCTCTGTAACTGATCTGGTTTTAAATAAACAATCATACTCAGCTTAATATGTGACTTTTTCTCACTGTGAACACTAATGTCTATAAAACAGTCCTATTCACTGTGAATTCACAGATGTTTGAAAATATCAGAGGCACTGAACAGCTCCAAAGATACTGTTAATACTACCAAAATGAGAACAATTGCTTTATATATATCAGCATTCAATCTGCCACAATAGAATAAAAAATACAATTTCTCCTAGAAAAGGGGAATTTCACCAACTTTTTGCTCTTTAAGAAACAAGCAGAAATACATGTTCCTAAAATTGTCACCTGGACTCCAAAAGACTGCTAGATCTTTCACAGGTGTTTTTTAGTTTCGTTTGTTACATGCACCCTGAGAACATCCAATGAATCTAGGGCACAGAGACCAAATTATCGTGACTGTAGTCTGATGTGAGCAAAGATTGTAATTAAAGTACACTTTGGATATAATTGCAAATGTGCATTTTAGTTTTTACTCCTTGCCTTCTAATTAGATTCCAATTTGAATCTGTGCTCCTGCATCAGTTATGCTTGTCTCGTATAAAAAAATCAATATTATATTTGTATAAAAATAATTTTGTCCAAGCCAGCCACCCTAGATCTTTATGCAAAGTAAAACAACTAAACATAATTTAGGCACTTTAACAGGGAGTTGTTAAATTAAGAAAAGCAGAGCTTTGTAAATTGATCCCATATATTCTTAACTTTAATAAAGTAATAATTTAATAAAATGGAGAAGTGTATTTTCTACTTTCTTTGCTTACTAAAGCTTTGGCCCTCCCCAGTTAAGAATTGTCAATGGCTAGTCAATACCTGCAAGACTGACTTTAAATTCTTACTATGGCATTCACGACCTTTCCCAGTTTGGCCTCTACTCTTCCTATGTGGCTAAAAATACTATCACTGTTTCCTGAACATAACCTATAACTTCTGACCTTTGTGTTTTGGGATAGTTATCGCTATAACAAAATATTTGACAATATATGCTGTGTACCATGTATTATGCCAGGTGCTAGAAATATTAAAACAAATAGCCATACTTAGTAACTTAAGGAAGTGAACAGACAAAAGGGAGATAAGTATATTAAGAAACACACCACATGGTATCGGCAAGTGCTACTATAGAATTATATACAAAGTGTATTAATGGCAACTCAAAATAACAGATAACCGTCCACATTCTCTACTTGAAATATTTGTTTGGCATATCTCTTCTGGGTCTTTCAAGAAGGAGCAGATCCATCTCTTTATATTCTCCTTGGCACATTGCATATATATACCTCTATTGGGATATTTTTCACGTTGTATCCTAATTATCTGTAATTCTATAACTGTTTCCCTGGAAAATATGTCACAATCTCAAAAGCAGGTGGTCTGTGTTAGATCTTACGCTGTAGCAAAGGGAACCAACATCACTGAGTCTTCACTACGTGCTTTTTACGATCATAATATTTTTCATAAATTATTTAATCTTTAGAAGAATCTATTGAAAAGGGATACTATTATACCAATATTTTGCGTGAAGAAATTCAGACTCAGAAAAGTTGTCACGGGCATCAAATTACACAGCTACCGTTTTTACCATTAAGTTATATGACATCCAAACCCATATCCTTGACACTGCATTGAAGTTATGATTTTCCAACCCCTAAAACATTGTTTGACTCACAGTAGTTGCTAAATAAATACTTCTTGCATGAATAAAAAATTAACAAAATGAATGTATTGACAACTTTTCATGGTATAGTAAATTGAGACAATAGTGTTACAATAGGTGTGCTATTAATTAGTTTGGCCTACCGAATACAGACATTGAAGAGCTTCTAGACAAATGAACTATTTACCTGGTAACAATAACCATGTATACTTTCAAGAAGATATGCAGATGTTACCACTGCATGACTTCAGTAACCTCTCCGCAGATTACACTGAACTAAAACTTAAATATCAAGCATTTAAAACCAGAGAATGGGTTGGAAATAAGACCAGAAATAAAGAATGCAAAGATATGTGTGGAATAAAAATGGAGAACGTTCATCTAAGCAGAAAAGTTATAACTTTTTAATTTTGGTTTTATTTATTTTACATTTGGCTTTTCTCATTTAAGCATTAACTTGGATGCTCTAGAATTAAATCTGTTTATTTAGTAAAAAAAATTGATGTCAGAAAAGGAAAAACAAGTTACTTTGACAAAGTCCTGAGCCTCAGTTCAGACAGAGTTAAGTTTCTGAAAAAACTACAACTTTGCTTCATACTGGAGTATATACCGGACATGAATCACTTCTTTCCTGCTTTACTATTTTTCTTCAAACATAAAGTAATGCCTGGGTATAAATTTTTGTTTCTGATGGCATGTGATATAAATCAGAGGACTGAAAGACACTAAGCAACTGAGATCCTTTGGATCAAGTGATTTGATTTGTGAAGTTTCCTGTGAACACTCTACCAGGAATTATTTAATTCTAGATGTATCCCTGAAAAAAGTAGCATCAAGGACTTCCCCTTGTGGTGACTTAGTATTACATTTAAAAAGTAAGGTG
>NW_012100243.1:0-41376 GCF_000951045.1 Mandrillus leucophaeus | reverse complement strand
AACATTTCAAATATATATATATAAATTTCCTCTGTGTCTTCTGTGTCTCCTTTGACTCTCTCTATATAATGATATACCCATTACTGTATGTACCTTATACGTAGCCTAAAAACAAAATATATAAATAATATATGTATATAAATATTTATCTGCATATAAATGTATATTACATATACATACAATAATGAGCATGTCATCATATACAGGGAGTCAGAATGAGACATAGCAGATGGAAGACCTTAAACACAATAGTAAATAAGGAATAGAGCTTAGATGCAAACCCGCATAACTAAACCCAAATGTAACTCATTATACTACTTCACCTCAACATAAATAAGAAATATTGTTATCACCGCTGGTAATACAAAGGGATAACAACTCCTTTTTGTTTTCCTTAATGTACTAAGTAGCAGGACAAAAGAAGTTTCCATATATAGCATTCAGTTATAAAAGAAATTTGTTGCTATTAAGTGCAGCAAAAAAGATAAATTATTCACATACATTTAGCATTAGCTTCATGGATAAGAAGCAGCTTTTATCCAGTATGGACTATTGGCTCTGAGATTTTTCCTAGAAAAATACACTGCTTTCTGAAAATACACAATATTATTCTGAATAAACAATACAACCCTTCTACTTAGAAAAGGACTTTATCTAAGAAGCATGTGATACTAGAAGGAGAAACATACTTAGGATTAATTGTATGAGGCACAGGTTGATTATTGTATTGAAAAATACAGTGTCCGATTATCTCCTGCAGGTGAATTTAAGTTTTGAGGCAAAGTACTAGGAAGGAAATTCACAATGAATTGAAGGTATTTAGTACAGATAATCTGAGAACACAAGACAGCTTTCTATTTGTGTTACAATCATCAATCATATGTTGACTTGCACATTTAAATACTCTATCACATAAGAAATATACAGTAGGCTTAATTAAACCATAGCCAACAAAGGAAGAAGATTGATAAAATATTAAGTGTTGAAAACATGAAGCGTACATGCAGTTTATTTTTATCTTCTATTATTGCGCGTTTGAAATTTTTCAGAATAAAAAGTTTTAAAAAATGTTTCTTGACTTCCCAAAGTCTATTTTCTTTCATTTTCCAATTTTACTTTTTATTTTATTTTATTTTATTTTATTTTTGAGACAGAGTCTCACTCTCTTGCCAAGCTGGAGTGCAGTGGTGTAATCTCGGCTCACTGCAACCTCCGCCTCCTGGGTTCGAGTGATTCTTCCCCGTCAGCCTCCAGAGTAGCTGGGACTACAGGCACACGCCACCACGCTCAGCTAATTTGTGTATTTTTAATAGAGACGGGGTTTCACCATATTTGCCAGGATGGTATTGATCTCTTGACCTCGTGATCCCCCGCCCTCGGCCTCCCAAAGTGTTGGCATTATAGGCGTGAGCCACCGTGCACGGCCACATTTTCCAATTTTAAACTTATTAGTTAAAAATTAATTTTCAAAAGTGAAAAAGTTAAAGAGGAAAAAATAGAAATTAAAATACTTTAGTTGCGAGAAAGGTGATTAAGAAAATTCTCTTCATACACATGAATATAAAAACTTTTAAAAAGTAGCTGCTGACTTACATCTGATTATATTTATTTATCAAAATGTTGCTATTTAAGAGAAAATTCAGAACATAAAAACTTCTACCTAAATTGTTACAATGTTGAGGCTGAACTTTCCGATGTAGCTCATGCCTGAATTGTCTCAACAATGACTGTTGCTGCCTTCAATAAAATGGTAGCAAATTTAAAAAATGGTAGTTCTAAAAACCTGTCAATCTGAGCAATTGTTTGTGTTAATGTCTTTGTCTTCCCAAAGCTAAAATGTATTTTCTTAAATATCCCTGTGATTGCTTGCAACTATTGAGATGAAAAAAGAAACAATTTCTTAGATTGAAAACACAGTAGTCAACCCAGTATTTATCTCCAGATTTGCTGATTTCTGCTTGACAGTAACATAATAATGGACCATAGAAAAACTAGTTGTGTTATTAGAAGAGACTCTCTTAAACCATGTGATTTGTGTGTGTGTGTGTGTGTGTGTGTGTGTGTGTGTGTGTCATCAGTAAATGGAATTAATGTTTGGCTCTGCACATTTCAAAGCTAGTTGAAATAACAATACATTGCAGAAAAAATAGGATTGTGGTAAGGATGAAATATGATTGCTTATGAAAATAATAAGTATAATGTGTTGAGCATCTAATGTATTCCAAGAATTTTATAGAACTTGTCTCTAATTTTTCCAACAATTCTCTAGATGGATATTTGCCATCTAGAGAACTCCACTTGCAAATGAAAAACCAAGTTCAGTAGGTTGCCCCAGGTTATGTAGTTAATAATTGCTAGACCTGAAATAGAATTCTTATTTTTACCCTTCTGACTCTACTCTGCAACATTGTCTCTAATGAAATAATGAGGAAATTATCAAAGTACAAATGCATTATATTATCTATAAATGTCTTTATTAAGGGATTAGGGCAGAGACACAAAAGCATTCATCAGTGGTAACAGGCAGTCTCTAATCTTGGTTCCATCACTTCTCTTTTCCTCTTAATGATTTATAACAATGCACACTGCTGAGAGAATCTTTTGCTTCAGCAATAAACAACCAGGGGGGATACAATTCCCAGGCCATTTATTATCCCTATTTGTGCAATGTATCTAGTCAATTAAGTCCTGTTAAACAATCACAAAGGTAGCTATTCAGTTACAATTTTGTTGAATTTGTTAGCAAACTTCTCTGTGCCATTTGCTTCTTACATGAAGAGACTGTAGCAACAGTGAAACCATGTGGCAAACTGGCATTGGGCTGCAGTTCATTAGAATCTGAAAGGCAGGAGAACTCATGCACATTTAAAATTCTACATCCGAATTTTCACTGCTTATGCTGACAATTCTTTGAACACAAACTCATAAATCAGCAGGCAGTGCTAGGGAGCCACCTGCTGGAATAACTGGCTGAATTTTGCTGCCATGATTCTACAAAATATAAATTCACTTAATATTAATTCAATTAGAAAGTTGTCAAATTCAGGATTCCTTTTGCCTTAAATAGATGTCGTTCACAAAAACTTTCAAACTACACTTGGTAATGGTAAAGAGCATTATTATTTAAGAAAAAAAAAAGGTAGGAAGCATGAAATAAGAAAAATAAAAATCAGTGAACATTATTATGTGATTGACATGTGAAAATACAAGAGATAGCCAAGAAATTCCAGTGACATTAGGCAGAGTTTCAAAAGAAAGTTACCTATTGCTTCAAGATTGCTATATCATTCATTTGTCAAAGATGTTCACTCTAACAATTTTACCCAGAAATTATACTTAAATAGTAATTTATGTAAATGATAATATTTTGTTAATATTAAAATGAATATGCTTTTAAAACCTGCTTGCATAAAAACCACAGGAGGTCTAATTTGGAATCAAGTGATGCAGATTCTTTTTCTTTTCCAAACTGTCTAAAATTAATCTCTGTTACAACATTTTACCGTTAATATTGAGTGGATGATAAATTAAAGTTTTTACCTAAAAATTGATTAGTATAGTATTTTTCTAGACTGTGTTGTTCAGAAGTCTGTGCTAAATATAGCCACCCATTTTCCAGCCTTTGCTGTAGAGTGTGTATAATGAACATGAAAGAAATGTTCTTGGATGATGCTTTTATGCTGCCTAAGGTTCATCTTTCTAAATATGCTCTCTGTGTGTAGCATAGAAAGTAAGTTAAAAAGATAGGAAAGATTGGTCTGAAATGTCTACTATCTCCAAGACATAGCCTGGAGTTCTTTTTCTTACTGATTCCCTATTATCGGTTTGCTTTCTTATCACTTTCTTTATCCTCTAAAGAGTAGCATGCCTAAATATTCTATTTAATTAAGCATGGGAGTTATACCTGATGTAAAGGACGAGTTGATGGGTGCTGACGATTTGATGGGTGCAGCACACCAACATGGCACAAGTATACATATGTAACAAACCTGCACGTTATGCACATGTACCCTAGAACTTAAAGTATAATAATAATAATAATAATAAAGAATTTCAGTTCTACGATTTTATTTATAACTAAGTATTCTCATGATGGTGGAAACCTTAGATCATATGGGTAGGTGAGGAGAGTTCTGTAATTCCTGTTGGGCTGAAACTATTTGATAAGCCGTTTACCAACTGCAGTTGCTTTATTTCAGATTCCCTTTGACTCACCACGGTAGATCCTCACTTAAAGCATTTTAGAATAGATCAAGTCATTTACCTTAATCTATGTGACACCTAACAACAACCTTGAAAGATGTGATTCTTATCTTTACTCTACAGGTGGGGAATGATGTTCAGAGGAGTTAAGTAAATTGTACCATGTGGCATCCTAGTAAAGGCCTAAGGAAGAGATTCAAGAACTTGCAAGACCACGCGGAATCCCTCTGAAATATCCATGTTCTTAAAAAGAGCAAATTACTTTTCTCTGTGTTCATTTTGCACCCTTGTCTCTATGCTTACTACATTTTAATCACCCATTTTATTTCTCTCCAAAGTCTGTATGCTCCTCCAAACCATAGACTCCTTTTTAAAAATACTCTCAGCAGTTGGCATCAAACCTGATATTCACAAAAGATGATAGATTAGTGCTTGTTGAATGTTTGTTGAAGGAGATTTTATTATTTTTTAAAAGCATACCTGAGATCTTATATTTGTTTATTTTATATTTCATGAGAGTGTAGTAGTTTAGAATGAGAAAGGACAAGGAATAGATGTTTATTGAGACCCTACTATATGTCAGGTCCTCTGAGAGTACTTAACGTGCCAGGTCCTATGAAGGTGACTTAGTTACCTAAGGTACTATTATTATGCATATATTAGAGACATGATAGCATACATACATAGAGGCCATCATATTATACATATGTTAGAGACAAAAAAAAATAAAGAAAAAGTGGTTAGATAACCTACTCTAAGTTACCCAGAGCATTCTAAATTATTTCTCAACATTTCTTATCTTCTTTGAAAATATCATCCACTTTTGTAATCTCAACCATCAATCACCTCTATGCAAGTGATGGCCAAATCTGCATCAATCACTCCTCAATACCTCACTCTCCCAAATTGCATTTGTAACTGTCCTGACTGTTCTCAAGAAATAACTATTGAATAACCGTTTGAATAAATACCTATACTGGCAGGCGCTGTACTACTAGGTGCTATATATCTACAGTGAACCAAACAACCTATTTCTGCCTTCAGTGATTCAGGCTAATAGAAGAGTTAAGCAATATGTGTTGTCATGAAATCCATGAACAAGCAATCTTCTATAATAAGATGATCAGAGAAAGAGTCCCTAAAGGGTTAAAAATTAACATAAGATCTGAAAAAAGCCAAGGAATCAATCATGCAAAAGTGACAACGAAAGTGCTCCAAAGGAAAGAAAGAATACATTTGAGGGCAGGGAAGACTGCTGAAGATGTGCAGAGCTGAAAGTCTGGTTGTTTGCCTGACCATAATTGGGAGCTCCTAAAGGGTTTCCAGTAAGGCATTAAAGCAGTCTACTTTATGATTTTAAAAAATATTATTCTGACAATTACGTAAGGAAGGGATTAGAACAGAGCAAGAATGGAAGTGGTAAGAATCATTAGGAGACTAGTCCAGGAGTCCAAGCATGGGAGTCCTGTGCTTGGGACTAATTGGTGGAAGCGTAGATGGAGAAAGGTTGAAGAATTAAAAACATATTTTATATTCTGATGTAAGCAAAATTTGGAACGCAAGTAGAATAAATTGATGAGTTGAAAAAAGGAGACATACTAGTCTTCCAAGCTGAGAAAATGATGAGATGGTGGTTTTCTTTGAATCCTTTCTGGGAACAGTTTGGTACAAATATACCTAAGCAATATTATGTATATTGGTTAATGAGTAGAACTTAAGTCCAGGGAAAAGTCAAGAGGAAAGTTGGGATGTGATAGATTTAGAGATCTGAGTAAAATTTAAAGCAGACTATACACTGTTTCCCAGATATCTTAACTTTCTTGTCTAAATGTTTAATACTTCATGTTTTCACTCATTAATTTTACCTAGACTTTGAATTGCATCTCAAGTGCTCATGAAGGAAAAAAATGGTGGGGTCCATTTGCATAATCTCTTCTTACCATAAATATTCATAAATTGTGTGTGTGCGCTTCTATCTTAGTGCTTACCTTGTTCTACTATTAATCTATAAGATCTTTAAAGGTGTAAATGTGCAAGGAGTCAAGACTTACTCTTCTTGGTATCCACAGCAGCAGTAGAAGCCCAGTAAACATTTGTTACATGCATTATAATTAAGTTACATTTATGTCTCACAAGAGAAAAAATATTCTAACCCTTTTTCTCTGAATAAGAAACTGTGTATTTTGTTTAAAAAAAAAAAAAGTACAGAGATAAGGTTCTATGAAGACAAGTGGTACATATATTTGGACTATTTCCCAAATGTCTCCAGTACTTTGGCATTATCTCAATTCCAATATCTGCTTTAACAAAGCCAATCTCTCTTCAGAAATATCCATCCACTAATAGATGGATCAGCAAACAATCCATGCCGTGAGCCAAAGTCAGCCCACTATGAGGCCAACTCTGTTTGCACCAATTCTTTACAACTTTTGTGCTACAGTGGCAACGTTAAGTAGTTGCAACAGAGACTGTAAAACCTGTAAAGCCAAAAATATTCACTATCTGGACTTTTATAGTTCCAGACTCTCACACTAGTGGAATACTTTGAAAATCTTCAGGTTCTTTCTGGGAATGGTTTGGTAAGACTATCTCTAAGCAGTATTAGATAATTGGAATCTTACCATTTAGCACACTTTCATACAAAAAAATGACAGGTAATGGTTGGGATCAGAACAGAAGAGGGGAATGCAATTCAGAATAAGAAAACTTGCAGGGTAGCAGTTAAGAATCTATAACATAATTCAAAACAGAGTTGCTCAGATCAGTATAACCTAGTGGAGTCAGTAAATTTGTCTTTGGGTTCCTACTTCCCTACTCCACTGTTTTCTTTGAGGCCATCTCCGCAATTCTTTACCCACCCCATTTTAAAGAGCTGTTTTCGCATTCTTAAAGGCTCATTTCAAATGCGATCTGCCTGTGAAGCCCTTTTTAATTTATCCAATCAACAAAACTAGGTATGATCATGCATACTTGGATTCCTAGAGCATTTTGTTTGTGGAATTTACTGTGCAATGCTTATTTATTCTTCCCACCAGATTATAAAGTCCTTTGAAGAGAGGCATTGCCCCTAGCATTGAAGTAGTTTAACTGAAATTAATTCATATGAAGATATGAATCCACCACAATTGCCTGACAAGAATTTAGAATATGTGTATGTTGAGAGACTGAATATACAAATGGACAATGGCTGAACCACATATAACAACAGACCCACAGCATCTGCAGCAACCAGCCCAGGAATAGCCTTTAACTTGAAACCGCCTCTGTTTTCACTTTCACTACAGCCTTCTGTTGTCTACTGAAACCATGTGGCTGGTTTGATTCTGCTATTGAATCTTAGTAGAACTACTACGCTTAGGATTGACAGGCACAGGTTTCAAAACAGTGTGCCTTAAAGACCAACTAGGAACTTTAGCAGAGCAAGGGAAGTCAAAATTTACCAGTTGTTGTACCACAGCAAGGTATAGTCCAAGAATAATGGTTTAAACCTACTCCTGGGCTCTCCCTCATTTCAGCATATTTACTTCTTTGTCAACCCTACAGATTTAGACTTCCCTTTTGCTCAAGAACACTCATCCTCTCATGCACGGCCTTGCTCAGATTTGTCACATCTGACACTTTGATTTAATGTCTGACTATGGCTCAACTCTGACTTTGTTTCATGCCGTGAATGAGATTTTAGTGCTGCTCTAAAGTCCTTCTGTTACTAACCAGGACTCAAACCCAGAGATCAGATATGCCTCCCCAGCCCCAGCATGATCTGTCTTTGTGATCCAGTCTTCAGATCCATATTCTGAAGACTGAGACAAGGCAAGGTCCAGCAGGCATTGAGTTAACAAAAGCAGAGCAGGCATATACACTCTGGATCAAAGAAGCAAAGTTGGAGAGAACAGCAAACAGCAGAATTCAAATGGCCAGGAAAACACAAAAGAAGCTTCCCTGTACCCTGTATCAGTAGAATAAGCTGCTGATTCATTTGGGGCCTTTGCTGTCTCAATTTCACATAATTACATCCTCCTGCATCAATCCAATGGTGCATCAGGGAAAAGGTGTTGTAACTGACTAAAATAAGATAATTGTTCAAGGTCCCAGTAAGAAGCTAACCGGATTGTGAAACATACGTCAGGGCTCTGTTGTGATAATAGAGAAACAATCTCAAAATTATTTCAGGAGCAACATGTCACGTGAGGAAGCCATCACCACTGTTGTGTTTGAGGTATGTGTACCCCCTCAATCATTTTAATGACATTCTACCTCTGCATGGATAGGTCAAGCGTGATTAGCCTGCTGAGTTCAGTAGCAGAACCAGCCTAGGGGAAGGAAAAATGTCAAAAATTAGAGTTACCTTGGTAGAGTCATTAAATAACAGGCCAAGAATGCCAGTATTCTCATTTTCCCACATCTTTATTTGTTTGGTTTTATGCTTTATCAAACAATGTATATGTGGGAGATATGGGTGGTTCAGGAGTACATGGGGTGTTTAACCTCTTTAACCTTGAACAATTGAAAATCATCAACATAATACCAAAATACAGATACAATATGGAGATATTTTAAAATAGTATTTACTCTGTTGATATGTAGCTTCTAAATCCAGCCAGAGGCTATCATAATAAACAAGTAACACATTCTATCGCCTTTAGGAGTCATGTCTGAAAGTATATAGGGAAACCTACAAACAGTAAATAATACAAGTTCATATGCTCCCAGTAGTAGAAAGATTGAATGTCCAGGAAGAGGATAGTACAATGTGTGTGTTGATATATAAACCAGGTTCCTATAATAATTTATCCGAAGTGAACTCATTGATTGAGAAGACTTCAAGTCATACCAAGAAAATACAGAGTTTTTAAAGAACAAAATTTTCAGTTAAGTCAATTATACTTGGATCATGCTAAAGATGTAGAATATGCTTTCTTTGATGGGTAGCATGTAACTTGAACAGTATGGGAGATTGTCATTACCACACATCGTCCTTACTGCTGCTCTTGACAAAATGCATAAGGTTTTACATTCTCTATTAAGTCACTTGTACTTTCAAGAGAGTTCTACTAAATACATAGACATATGCACAACCCATCAATTTATAATATCATTTTGAGGCATGATCCTAAAAAATAAAAGTAGAAATTTAAGAAAACAAAACAAAATAAACCAAAGCTTTATGATAAAAATATATTAGATTTTAAAAATAATGATGAAAATTGAAACAATAAAATGTTGTTTTCAGGAGTTAGTTTTTAAGTTATGTTCATGTAATGAACTCTTGTGAATCCATTAAAGTATTTTTGAAGAACATTTAATCACAAGATAAAACCCTTCATATAAACTTAAATGGAAAAGGAATATTCAAAAATAATATGCAGGATGATCACAACATATGAAATATATATGTTTTATATCCTAGTATGTATAGTAAAAGAGCTGAAAGCAATGACAAATAAATGATTATCTTGATGCAGAGAGATTATAGATAATATAATTTTCTTCATTATTTTATGCATTTTCCGATTTTTATAATAAGCATATATTACTTTCATATTTTAAAAAAATAGTAATTACACTTAAATAATACTTAAATGAGAATATATATATATGTGTGGGTATATATATGTATATAAAAAAAAAAAAAAAAAAATATATATATATGTGTGGGTATATATATGTATATATTCTTGCACCCCAGGAAGGGATTATGACTCTAGCTGTTATTAATTAACACATTAGAAACTAGCTAAGCATAGGGACAGGAGGATGGCATAAAAAATGTGAAGCGGATGTATGGAGGATTCAATTCAATTAAAAACAACAGTCCATCACAAGTTTACAATGTTCTGCCTTTTATAACGTGCTTTCGCATACTTTATTCCGTGAAGACTGTCTCACATTTCTAGTGCACACACACATCCACACAGGGAGACACAAAAGATGTCATTTGTCATTTTAAGTGCCTAGAAAGACACATCTACCCTATTGCCCCCAAACTGGGCTGTTATAACCAGGGAAATAACTCTAGCTTTTAGTGAAAAGTAACATCCATAAAAGACAATCAATGGTGACATATTATTCTTGTTCACTCTGCTGTCTTTGGTTGCTACACGTCTCCTTGGCTCTCTATTAGAGACCAAGCCTGCCTGCTTGGAATGCCAACCAGTATCCCCATGGCTGAAGATAACTCCTTCTTTGCCTTGTTCCACAGTCCCGCCCATAGCTGAATACATCTCTCTTATCTTGCTTTCCCTTTAATGAAACAGCAATGTTATTACATGCTTGGATTCACCAGTGAAAAACCTAGTCCATGTTGAATGAGTGTTTTCCATGCCTACCCATAAAGAAACAGGTCAGAAAAGTCTAGATGAGGGTGTATAGCTTACTATATCATCACACTAGCAAAGCACCAGCTTCTGATTTCCTTTTCTTGGCTACATGCTGGAGGCCTGGTCCTGGGCCAATGACAGCTGTGCATCAATTATCACAAAGAGAGCAAGACCTTGGGGAAAGCCTGATGATTTAACGAGTGCTCAGCTGGGACTTGTTCACTTGATGTGTATGTTAATGCTGTGTAGCAACTCCCTTTTAGTTCAAAACAATACATCTCCTTTAGTTTATCAGGTGATTGGCATAATTATGAAGAAGAACAAAGATGAAATACTGTGTCCAGAAGCAGAGGGACTAGACCACACGGTAAGGCAGCAGCTAGAGAGAATGATGGAAAAGTATCCCCTGCTTCTGAATAGCAATCCTTTTTAAAAAACACCTATGAATAAACAAAAATCAGCATAGGTGACATACCTTGTTTTAAAGAGGAAGAAATCAATGTCGAGAGTGGTGAAATAACTTGCCCCAATCTACACACTTGAAGAGATACAACTACAACTTAAATGTAGGCAGTTTGATACTGAGTTCTAAGCTCATGTAAGTCACCTGCATTCAGCAAAACTGTTGTATATCATCTATTAAACATCCACTGTGAACAAGACTCTGTGTGCACGTGCATGCGTGTGGGGGAGAGTAGATGCGCAGGAGTTAAAAAAAAAAGAGCTCTTTTTTTTGTATCTTGTAATGATATACATAAAACATAATAGACATTACTTACTCCGGTTTGAATGTTTGTGTCCACCCACAATTCATAGATTGAAATCAAATCACCCATCTGTTCCTGTCCGGAGGTGGGACTGTTGGGAGATATTTAGGTCACGAGGGCAGAGGACTCATACGTGGGAATGGTGTCCTTATAAAAGAGGCCCCAGCAATCTGCCTTGCCCCTTCAATCATGTAAGGATTCAGAGAGAAGTTGCCATCTGTGTACCAGGAAACAGGCTCTCACCAGATATCACATCTGCCAGCAGTTTGATCTTAAACTTCCTAGCCTCCAGAACTGTGAGAAATAAATTATTGTTGTTGATAAACCCCATAATTAATGGTTTTTTTTTTGTTATAGCAGCCCAAGGACACTAAGACATTGTATAAGTAAGACAAAATAAAATATGCAAACATATTTTATCATTGTAATGCATGGCAAAAATCTGAACTATAATCAAATATACAATATGCCATAAGAAACTGGCCTATTCTACAAATGAAATTTGGAACTGCTTTCCCTGTACAGTTTAAATTTGTGGATTACCACTTCAAACTCACTCTTGCCATTATCCCCAGTGCACCCATCCCACTATCATTGGGTACTGACTTGAGGCGATCTTGAGTCTGAGTCCTTCATAGCTGCTGCCTGTTCTTTAAATGTTAGGTCTACAAGTCTTGCATATTATTAGGTTGATGCAAAGGTAATTGCGATTTTTGCCATGAAAAGTACTGTGAATGCACTTTTAATGGCAAACATCACAGATAACTTTGCACCAACCTAATAACATGGTCTGCTAGATTAAGGCCACTATAAAGTCATGGTCTCCAAATTCAGTCTCTAGGTAATCCCAGGCAAGATCTTTGACTCCTTATTCATTGCTTGCTACTCTTTGTGGGACTGGCTATTTCTAAACCATACAGTCTTCTCCAATCTGCATCCCACCACCTCCTCAGTCACCCTCACTTGATCTCTTCTATACATTCACTTCACAAACAAGAAAGTCATCAGACTTTCTCACCTTTCTGCCACCTTAAGGCTGGGTCTCCACCTGGATCCATCAGGTGCTCCCTTCCTCTACTGTCACTTAGAGCTCTCTTCTCTTATGTAAAAATCACCACTCGCCTTCTCTGAGGAATCATATTCCCTCCACCCTCACTTTCGCACTCTATTTTTAATAGCAGCTTTATTAAAATATAACCCATAGACCATAAAACAAACCTATTTAAAAGTTTTTAACCTACAATTTGATCGTTTTTAATCTATTCACACAGCTGTACAACCATCACTACAATACATGTTAGAAAATTTTCATTCCCTACCCTCCAAAAAGTTTATCTATTAACAGTTACTCCTCATTACCCCAACCCCCTCATCCCCAGCCCCAGCCCTAGGTACCGTTAACTTGCTTTCCATCTCTCTAGGTCTGTCTGCTTTGGACATTTCACATCAATGGAATCATATGGTATGTGGAAGCCTCACTCTATTAACTTTCCTCTGCTCCTCTTTTGTTTTTAATATCTCCTCCTCCACTTGTTCTTTCTCATCAGCATTATGCATGTTCAAATCCTGCCCATTTTTAAAACCAAACCAAACAAAACATAATTGTGCATTAGCATATCCCATCCCACTCCAGCTTCTGCACTGTCTGTTTCCTTCCCAGGCAAGCTTTTTTAAAAGAATTGTTTTTGGCTCTCCATGTTCTCACTACCCACTCTCTCCTCAAACCATTTCCAACTGCACCCTGTCAAGGTCAGTAACAACCCCCTTCTTGCTAAATTCAATAGATCGTTAACACCTACTCCTCTTTCGACTCTCAGATTAAACATCACTTTCTCTATGAAGTCTTCTTCAGCCCCTTACATCTAGGTCAGTGTTTCCCCACTCCAGCACTGTTAACACTGTGGAATGAATAATTCTTTGATGTGGAGGGGGCTGTCCTGCAGCCTCCGCAGCTAGATGCAAGTAACATCCCTACCCCCAACCCCAGTTGTAACAATCAAACATGCCTCCATGTATTGTCAGGTGTCCCTGGGAGGACAAAATCGCCCGTGATTGAGAACTACTGATCCAGACATGTGTTTTTCTTCGTGTGCTCATGTCATGCTTGATCTCTCTTTCGCAGCATTGATTACATTGTACTGTAGTTGTTTGTGGGTTCCTCCCTAACCCAAACCAGACCAATATTCATGGATCAGGAGCAATGGTTATCTGGTTTATCCCAATGTGCTGGCACAGTGCGTGGCACATAATAATTAAGCAATGTATATTTGTTGAATGAATAAACACAGTGCCTTTTTGTCCTGTGTATCAGTAAGCAATGAGACCCTCCTGAAAACTTATTTTTTTTCCTCCATAGTTTTTGATTGTTTTGTGGCTGTTTGGTTTTTGTTTGCTGTTGCTGTGATTACACCTTGTTATGGAGTTTGTGTAGGATCACTGCTAAAAATCATAACATCCAAATCAAAAGATTACAAGTAGAAAGCAGAGAGTTAGGAAAGTATGAAAAGATTGATCTTGTATGCCGCCCTGTTATTTGTCATTGTCTTCTTGGTTCAGCTTTTTAGTCGCAGCATATTTGTACGAATGCTTTATATTATTGGACTTCAAAACACCTAGAAGGCCGGGCGTGGTGGCTCATGCCTGTAATCCCAGCACTTTGGGAGGCCGAGGCGGGTGGATCATGAGGTCAGGAGATCAAGACCATCCTGGCTAACATGGTGAAACCCCATCTCTGCTAAAAGAAAATAAAATAAAAATAAAAATAAATAAATAAATAAATAAATAAATATAAATATAAAATAAAATAAAATAAGCCAGGCATGGTGGCCGGTGCCTGTAGTTCCAGTTACTCAGGAGGCTGAGGCAGGAGAATCGCTTGAACCCGGGAGGCAGAGATTGCAGTGAGCAGAGATTGCACCACTACACTCCAGCCTGGGCGACAGCGCAAGACTCCATCTCAAAACAAACAAACAAATAAAACACCTAAGAAACTAGCACTTGTTGGTCCCATTTTTAGATTCTGTCCATTGTCTTAGTTTTGTACCAAGTCCTCTTTGATATTGATTGTGTATTTTCCAGAGGGAAATAGCTCATAGAGTCACGAGAATCACATACTCTTGGAACTGACTATTTGCACCCTATTTTTACAGATTAAACAATTGATCTTCAGGGATATAAAGTAACGTACTAAAATTTCAGGAATAATCTCTAAAGAACTAAACTGGAATGTGTGTTTCATAATTTTTCAATAAACAACACTAGATTATGTTTTAAAAGGTCTCATTTGTTGACCACCTACTATGAGCCAGACTCTGTTCCCTGAGCCTCACAACAACCTTATCATTTTCTTTATAACTTTACAAATGTAACAACATGAAATCTATCTGACAGGGCCAGGTCTCCCTGACTCCAAAGCCCTCACCCCTCTCTTCCTCTGGACTGCCTCTGCTAGACACTACAATTAAAGATCATTTTCTCAGTTCCACCATATGTAGCACAATTTGTGATACATAGTAGCTACTTCATATCTGATAAATAATTTAATGTTATTCCAAATGAGCTCTTAGGTTTCTCATAATGGTGATAAAAGGGGACAATAATCAACAGATAAACACAAAGGGCAGCAGTGGGATTGAAAGAGGAAAAACTGGAAAAGAGGGAGGATAGATTCATAAGAGAAATTAGGTAATGTCCTACATGATGCTGAGATGAAGGCTAATATATCAGTATCCTAGCCATGTAACTCATTTTTTAATTGAGTTGGGATAGCTTTAGAATGTAGGATTTGGGTAAAATACATATCAATTAAGTGAAAGATAACCATGGCCCAGTTTACTTTATGAGATCACATTTTATTGAGTTTGAACATCTGCTTAGCTACTCCAGGAAATAACTCTAGTAAGACAACCAAGTATGCTGACTACAACATCCCCAATTTACACTGTATTGCTTTAAAAATAAGCTTTATTGCAACAAAAAATGTGTAGCTATTAGCTATTATGCAACATATATATTCTAAAGTCCCCAAGTTACCTAAAACTGTAACTCCTCGCTGTCATTTTTTTTTTTTTTTTTTTTTTTTTTTTTTTTTTTTTGGTTAAAGAAAACAGAAATCACTGTATGCATCCATCCAAATGACATCATTCTTCTGCCCTCCTAGAGTCTCACACAATGTGTGTTGCTTCCCTGCTCCCCTGGTATGGCTCCCACTATGCTGGTTGTTACCTGTGTTAGTGCCACTATTTCTTTAACTGGTCTTTTTATTTTATTTTTTGAATTTGACCATAAGTAGCAACAGCTTTTTCTCTGTGCTGGAAAAATAAGGGAACTTTGGAAGGTGTTTTTCCAATCTAAGTAGAAGCTATATCTCCTTTAGCAGAATATAACTAAAATAACAGGTCTGATAAATTTTTATTCTCTTGAAAGTTCTTTTATTTTACACTTTAACAATCTGTTCATAGCCAGTAATCCACTCTCATCTGGGCTTAATTCTACCTTTGGCTACAGAAGCACCATTATACCCACTCATACGCAAAAGATGTAGCAACTGATCACACTCAGGTACTGACTAACCAGGAGACCACTGACCATAAACGACTGGCACAGCCATACTCAAGCTACCTGTTGACTATCAGCCCTTCATGAAAGGTGAGCAAGGGCCCTGCTCTAGCCTGATGCCTTTTCCAAGTGATGAAGTATCAATTCCCCTAGGAAGTGTTCCTTATTTCCAAGTCACTTCCACTATCCCAGAATTTATTGTTGCAAGGATTTGAATAAGAATGTAATCAATTTAGATTCTAAACTATAAAGACCTCACGCCACTATCTCCTATCACAGATGAAGCTGCACCTTCAGTTTCAGAAAGATGTAACTTCAGGATCTTCTTTGTCTTTACTCAGTGAGACACAGGAGTCATCTCCAGTTAACCAAGGTTATGAACGCCAGGGACCAGTCCGATGCATAAAAAGAACCAATTGCATGCTTCAGTGGGTAGACTGACCCACCGAGAGTAGAGTTCTATTATATCTGGCAAACTCCTATGAGAGGAGCTGAACAGAAAGAGGACCTTTCCATCTTTGTTTACAAAGGCAGGTCAGTGGAAAGGCAAGTTGACTTGCCTGCCTATGTTTACTTGTGTGCTGTTTGGATTCCCTTAATTACCTAAGTATCTTGTTTTCAGAGCAATCACCAAGAAATTTATCTAAGATTGATTGTTGTTTCCCGTCATTTTTACATTTGAAAAGAACGATTCCAAATCAACTCAAGCATCCGTGGGCTTATAAAAAAGAGTGGAGATGAGAGTATAATATATATTAATCTTGAATAACTACTATGTGCATACAGCATAATAGATACCTCCTCGGGTAAGTTTAATTATTGAGAGATATTATGATACAGTCATTAAGACATGAACTTAGGAGTCACAGATATCTGGAATCAACTCTTGGCTCTGTCAGTTACTAAATTATGACCTAGGATAACTTACTTTCCCTCTCAAAGCCTCTGTTTCCTCCATTGTTAGATGGAGACTTCTAATGGTAGTAGTCTGCTTCAGAAAGTTGTGAGGTTCAAGAAGACATGGACAAAGGATCTGATGTAAGCACTCTGTATTAATCTGTTGTCTCGTTGCCATCGAGAAATACCGGAGCCTGGGTAATTTATAAAGAAGCAGGTTTAACTGGATCACAGTTCCACAGGCTGCACAGTAAGCCTGGCAGCATCTGCTTCTGTGGAGGCCTCAGGAAACTTCCAATCATGGCAGAAGGCAGAGTGGGAGCAAGCACCTCACATGGCTGGAGCAGGAGGAAGAGAGAGAGCAGGGAGGTACTACCCACTTTTAAACAACCAGATTTCACTAGAACTCAGTCACTATCATGAGAACAGCACCCAGGGGGAAATGCACACCCATGATCCACTCACCTCCCACCAGGCCTCACCTCCAACACTGGGGATTACAGTTGAACATGAGTTTTGGGTGGAGACCCAGATCCAATCATATCACATTCAAAATGGTAGCTATTATAATTATCCATGACTATCATGACAACATACTGAGGTTAGGTATTAGACCCATTTCACAGATGAGGAAACAAAGACTCATGGAGGCTAAATAATTCCCGAAGGCTGTTTTCTTTGTAGTGCATCGTGGAATAAATAATGTGGCCAACATCTTTATGTGGTTTACAAACGGCCTCTAGATGTGGTTCCCAAAGAGGAGTGAAAACATTTTGTATAACTACAATTTATTCCTCTAACCCTCACAAGTATTCACAAAGCAGCCAGCTTGAAGGACAATATTCATATAGATGCCTAAGTTCTGCAAAGTGTATTTTTAAAATTCACATTACTTCGTGGATAAAATTCCTATTGTTTTTGTTCTCTTGCCCACTCTTCCTGAGCTGCCTGACGTTTTCCTTTCAGAATCAACTGACAAGATGTTCTGGAAACAAGATGTTTCTTAGCAACATTTTGTTTATATAGATAAAAACATAACCTTTACTGCCATCTACTAGAGCAGAGAGATCCTCAGCATTTAAATGATATATACTTATTGAAGTTCTTGGTTTTTAATTTCTATATGGTCCTATGTGTTTTTCTTTATTTGGGGAGGGAAGTGTCCTTCACTTTAACAGTAATTCTTCTTCAGGGTCATCATTAACTGTACAGCATCTCCTCCTGGGTCTCCACAACTATTTCTATGTATACATGTAAGATCACAAGTTCATGAAGTTACAAGTGCATACATCTTAAAAGAAACATATGTCACTTTGGGAGGCTGAGGTGGGCGGATCACGAGGTCGGAAGATCGAGACCATCCTGGCTAACACAGTGAAACCTCGTCTCTACTAAAAATACAAAATCAGCTGGGCGTGGTGGCGGGTGCCTGTAATCTCAGCTACTTGGGAGGCTGAGGCTGGAGAATGGCGTGAACCTGAGAGGCAGAACTTGCAGTGAGCCAATATCATGCCACTGAACTCCAGCCTGGGCGACAGAGCGAGACTCCATCTCAAAAAAAAAAAAAAAAAAAGAAAAAAGAAACACATGTATGATGAGTTTTCTTTGTTTCTGTTGGTTTGCGTCAGTTCCCCATTCTGGCATATACACCCTGTCAAAGTAATCACTTATGCAACTTTGATTATTTAGAGGATTTGCTCCTTCCCAAAAGAGAACTCACTAAACTCAGAAAACTGTTAGAAATATCTGACAAAAAGATCAATAAGTCTTGAGAATAAGTAGCCTTCTCTGTATCTCCATTATGGAAATGTTGGCTGTAGATGATCAAATCCCTGAGAGATGACAGTTTCCTGACCCAAAGGAAGTTACCTGCAAGTGAGAATTATGACCTTGGATGACTTACTTGCCTTCTCAAAGCCTCTGTTTCCTACGTTATTAAATGGAGACTACTAATAGAGCCTGCTTCACAGAGTTGTTTTGGGGTTCAATGGGACGTGCGCAAGCTGTCTGATGTAAGCACTCTGTATTAATCCTTTCTCTCTGCTATAGAGAAATACCTGAGACTGGGCAATTTATAAAGAACACAGATTTAACTGGATCATGGTTCCACAGGCTGCACAGGAAGCATGGCAGCACCTGCTTCTGTGGAGGCCTCAGGAACTTTGTAATTATGGCGGAAGGCAAAGGGGAAGCAAGCACCTCATGTGGCTGGAAGAGGAGGAAGAGAGAGGAGGAGGGTGCAACACATTTTTTTAAAAACAGGTCTCATGATAACTCAGTCATTATCATGAGAGTAGTTCCCTGGGGGAAATGCACCCCCATGATCCAATCACCACCCACCATGCATGCCTCACCTTGGGTAAGGCATAACCTCAAGCCTCAGAAGAAACTGCCGTGTAACCACATGGATATTTGAGAGGATTCATGGTATTTAAGTTCACAAAAAATGTCTTAGCCTTCTGTATTAGGGTTCTCCAGAGAAAAAGAACCAACAGAATACACACACACACACACACACACACACACAGAGAGAGAGAGAGAGAGACAGAGAGAGAAAGAGAGACAGAGAGAACGTATTTTAAGGAATAAATTATGTAATTATTGGGGCTATCAAGTCCAAAATCTGAAGATTAGGCCAGTAGGTTGGGGACACAGGAAAAAGTTAATGTTTCAGTCTTGAGTCTGAAGGCAATCAGGAGGCAAAATTCCTTCTTCAGAGGATCTCAGTCTTTTCTCTTAAGGCCTTTGACTCATTGGATAAGGCCCAGCCACATCATAACGGTAACTTTCTTTAATGAAAATGTTAGGTGTTAATCACATCTAAAAATACCTTACAACATCTAGGCTGGTGTTTGGCCAAACAATTGGGCACTATAGCTTAGCCAAGTGAATGCAAACATTAAAGATCACAGCTTCCTAGTCAGCCCTGATCCTCTTCTCTCATGGTCATCTAGGGGCAAGCACCACCCCAAATAGAAGACTAAGCACCTATCTGGGATATTCTGGGTGACTAAAATCACCTGAGCCATCAACCACACAGGTTATGCTATGGAACATGTTATCAGATTATGAATGAGCTTCTTTGTTTTGTGATTACATTTTTTAAATGTATTTATTTATACTTTTTATTATTTTATTTTATTTTTCCACTAGTTATTGGGTTATAGGTGGTATTTGGTTACATGAGTAAATTCTTTAGTGGTGATTTGTGAGATCCTGGTGCACCCATCACCCGAGCAGTATACACTGCACCATATATGTTGTCTTTTATCACTCACCCCCCTCCCACTCTTCCCCCAAAGTCCCCAAAGTCCATTGTATCATTCTTACCCTTTGCATCCTCATAGCTTAGCTCCCACATATCAGTGAGAATATACAATGTTTCATTTTCCATTCCTAAATTACTTCACTTAGAATAATAGTCCCCAATCTCATCCAAGTCGTGCAATTACATTTTTTTATTTTGAGATAATTATCATCTTACACATAGTTGTAAGAAATAATACAGAGAAATCCTGTGTACTCTTTACTCCGTTTCCCCCAATAGCATCATCTTGCAAAACCATAGTACAATATAAAAACCAAGATATTGACATTGATAAAGTCAAGATACAGTACATGTCCATCACCCACAAAGATCACTCATGTTTTCCTCTTACTGCCACACCCACTTCCTTCCTACCCCCAACTCCTACTGAAACCCTAGCAAACACTAATCTGTTCTCTATTTCTGCAATTTGGTTATTTCTCTATTTCTGCAATTTGGTTATTTGGAATTACATGTTACATAGCAATTTTAGATTAGAGGTTTTTGTGCAGCATACTTTTCTAAAGATTTATCTAAATTATTTCTTACATTGATTGTTCTTTTATTGATGAGTAACATTCCATGGTATAGTTGTACCACAGCTTGTTTCACCATTCACAAGTTGAAGGATATCTGAATTGTTTCCAGTTCTTGCTATAACAAATAAAACTGATATAAACATTTGTGTACAGGTTTTGTGTGAAGATAAGTTTTTAATTCTCTGGGATAAATGCCAAGAAGTGTAATTGTTGGACCATATGGTGGCTGCATATTTAGCTTGCTAAGGAACTGTTTTCCAGAATGACTATACCATTTTACATTCCCTCTAGGAATGTGTGAGAAATCCAGTTTTTCTGCATCCTTGACAGCATTTAATGTTGTTACTAGTCTTTAAGCATTCTGATAGAGGGTATAGTGATATCTTGTTCTTGTGGTTTTAATTTACACTGCCCTAATGATGAATGATGTTGAAAATCTTTTCTAGTGCAGAATTGATACCTGTATACTTTCTTTCTTGAAATGTCTCCTCAAATCTGTTATGTATTTTTAAATTTAATTTTTTTTTTCCTGTTGAGTTTTGAGAGTTCTTTATTTATTGTAGATACTAGTCCTTTGTTGGATACATACATTGCATGTATTTTATCCCAATCTGTACCTTGTCTTTTGTCTTCTTAACAGGGTCATTCTCAAAGCAAAAGTTTGTTGTTGTTATGAAGTTTAGGTCAAGGGGTTTTGTTCTGTTCTGCTTTGTTTTGTTTTTCTTATGGATGTTCAGTTGCTCTAACATTGTTTAATGAAAAAAAGCAATCTTACCTCCTCTATTAAATTGCCTTTTCTCCTTTGTCAAAAATCAGTTGGATACATTTTTTTGTGGATCTATTTCTAGGTTCTCTATTCTGTTCCATTGATCAATGTGTGTCTGTCTCTGTATCAATACCAGTCTTGATTGCTGCAGCTACATAATAAGTCTTGAATCAGGTAGGGGCAATTCTTCTCTCTTTGTAATCTTTCAAAATTATTGTAGCTATTCTAGTTCCTTTGCATTTCCATACAAATTTTAAAATAATCTTGACTGTATGAATAAAAATCTTGCTGAGATTTTGATAGAAATTGCACTAAATTTGTATATCAATTTGGAGAGAATTTATAACTTTATTATGTTGAGCTTTCTCTTCCACAAACACAGTTTGGCTTTCCATTTATTGAGATCTTTGATTTCTCTCATCAACATATTTTAGATTTTGGCATACAACTGTTGTAAAAGTTTTGTTAGATCTACACCTGAACTTAAAAACAACAACAACAAAAAAAAAACAGAATGGAATAAAACCTTCTTTATTGAGGAGCTATCACTTTTTATTCATTCTTGTCACTATGCATCTACATATTCAGGATTTATTAGCTGGATTTCTGTTTTACAACTTTAAAAATCATCTATTTGCTGATTAGAAACAACTTTCTAACAAAACATGTCAAAAATTACCAATATTTATCTGACTGACAAAATCAAGGAAACCTATAGCTGCAAACTAACTGGGTTTGGCAAGGCTCATCTATTTATTTCTGTTGTTTTTCATAATAGCGTGTCTTCTAGCTCCATTAGTAGAACTCAAAGTCTCATAATATGTAATCTTTTTTAGCTTAACCCTTATATGCAAAGCCAGATCTCAGTATTTTTAAGGTTCCGGATGATGTCACCATTTGCTAGCATAGCATTCTAATAGATAGTAGGGGTTTGGATGCAGAGCTTTTGACATTAAAAGTATACATGATGGTGAAAACAGAGACTCGGGACATCAGGACTGCTGCTGGAATTAATTTGTAGTTCACAGTATGAACTATCGACTTGTGATGGCCTTGAAGCAGTAAAAATATTTCACTGGGTCCTAGAAACATGTAGTTAATGTGGTTTGTTTTCAAATGAAAGCCACACATTACAAATCACTTATTTTTCTCTGATTCATTGCAGAATTTTATTCTAGGTTCTGAGTTGCAATATTTCTCTTGGCACAATCTCCTAAAGTTTCACGTGAAGGAAGAATGCAATTTGTAAAACTGAGGATGAATGCTGGTTTGTTGTCCCATCTAAAATAAGCAAGCATGTAAAACCCACTGTAAGATATTTCCACCATATAAGCCTCAGTTTCCCAGCCTGAGTGAATAAAGGCATATTGAGTAAACCGAATCGTTGAATCTGATCTATGAAACTTATCATCGAAGTTGTGTAGCAAGGTAAGAGGACTGAAGTCAGAATTCTTTGATTCATAGATCTCTAGCTAAAGTGATCAACTTCTCCAAGTTTGTCCAGGACTTTTCTGATTTTAAAAATAACAGTCTCATGTCCCAGGAAACCTTTTACCCTTAGTTTTAAAATTGAGATTCCCATGCCCCAATACCCACATCAGTCCCAGGAAAATAAGGATGGTTGACTACCCTACCTTCAGCTTTCTGTCTTACTAACTTTGGGATTTTAAGTGAAACATATCACTTATCTGAGTCTACCTCCTCAGATGTAGAAGGTAGAGAGTAACTACTTTCTCCCCTCATAGCGTCATCGAAGGAATAAGTAGGATAATGTTAATGGAATACTTTGTAAACAGTTGAGCACTATATGGACATACGGGTTTGGTACCATCATAACTCACGGCTGTCTCATGCTAACAATGAATATATTTGTCTTATGCTTTATTCGATTGGACTCCCTGGAAAAGAAACAGTCATAAAGTTATTTTTAAAACTTTGCCCAATGGCTCATTTCTTTTCAACCAGAACAATATTTCTACCATACTCTAGAGAACCCATTAGCTAAGCACGAAGTATCATATACCTCCGAATCACTGCTAAATGCTGTTTATCCTCTAATCCCCTAATTCTATTCATCTGACATCACTTTATGGATCTCTGGCAGATAGCACAGTTCAAGTGTACAAGCATAGAGGATTGATTTGAATAATTGCATGTTTATGTTCAAGAATATAATAAAATATTTGCAGATCTGATTCCCTTTTCCAAGAATAATACACCATTCTATGTAAAGGCGATGGGTTGGTTGCAAATTACCTTCAGCATTTTAATGATAGCATTTAGGAAAGTAATAACAAGGCTTTGGTTAGAGGTCCTTTGCAAGTTTCTGGAACATAGATAGTTGAGTGTAGCATACCAGCAGATTTTAGCAAATTCATGAGGCTTCAAAGTTGGTATCTGAAACACTGTCAAGTGCCAGATCTTTTGTTTCACTCTGTTAGTAAATGTAACAGATGGTTTGCAAACATGTTTGGGATCTGAAGGCTGACTGATTGTGTCAGTCTGATAGAAATAGAAGGCAGTCATTTACCATATCAGAATGTGAGAAAAGGAAAGCATCAAAATTAAACCCTTAAAAGAGAGGAGCTTTCTGAGTCTGACTAACAAGAGAGGACCTTGAGTTTAAAAGGTATGCTACCTCCACTCACATTTTACATGTTTCATTTTATTTTATGCCAGTATGGAATATTAGAATAAGACCCTGTCATGTTCCAAAAAACAAATAAAAACCATATGTGTCTCTTTGATGCAATAGTGAAATCACTATCATAGATAGAGTTCCGTTGCCATAGGGATGATTATGCTCACAGAACCCAGTAAGGCAACTTCGTCTCTGTGATTCCAGCTAAATGAGAGACAAACTTCTATCTCTTTTTTTTCCAGTCTGCAAACAAGAACATTGTTAACCTTGCAGAGAAAGAAAGTTAATAGCCGGTCTCCTCTACCTGTCTGACTTGCACCTCTACCCTTCTCATCTCCGTGATAACGCATAATGTAGGTCAACCAAGACCAAAGAAAGTTGTGACTGTGACAGAAAATACATGCGCTAACGTATATAGCTTTATTCTGGGAGCAATTTGAAGCAGAGGCAGGGCAAGAAAATTTCTGCAGTTTGAGTCTCTGAAACACAGGCTAAATGGCAGGCTTGTTGGGGATTTCCATCTGGGCAGGTGCACAAAAACTCAAGTCACTCCAAGAAGACTGCTGGTAAATGATTGATATTGGATATTTGATTGGACTTCCCAAAATGAGAATTGGACTTCAAAATGGAGAATTATGGAATAGCTCTTGAAGCAAACTATACTCTCTCTTTTTTTCCATCCATGTTTAATTGAGAGCCTTCCCTGTACCAGGCACTGTGTTGGCCACAGAAGATACGATTAAACAAACTGACAGGGTATCAGCTCTGATGGGGCTTACACCCAACAGAGAGAAATAGACACCAGGGGAGGTCTCTCTGAGGTGGTTACATTTGAGCTAAGCCTTGCTACATCTAATGAGGAGCGCCATTTTATAAATGTTCCTACAGTAATCTCAGACTTTCTTTTCACCATTTTTCTCTATCATGAACATTCCCAATCAGAGAAATGAAGATGCCCAGTGGCTACAATGTACTTAGTTATCAAATGCTCAGAGAAGCAAGGGAAAAATCTAATGGAAAGGGTCCGCTGTAGTTTCACATTCCAGCTCAATCACCAGTTGAACAATTAACTTACCCAAGCTTGGGTTTCATCAGCAGTGAATGCTGACCTGACACTCTATCCACCCCCAGAACTATAGTGTGTATTTCTTATAAGTAAAGACATTCTCCAACATGACCCCAGTACAGCCATCAAAATCAGGACATTAGGATTGATATAGTTATCTGATCCTCGGACTCCAAGTTTTACCCAATGTCCTAACGGTATCCTTTACAGCAACAGAGTCCTGTTTAAAAGCATCTGTCTCTTTTAGTTGTCATTTCACTTCAGCAACCTTTCATTTGGAGGAGTGCCTCCGTCTGCCCTTGACATTCTTTAATAGATGAGTCAGTTATTTTTTAGTATGTCTGTCAATCTCATAACTTGATATAGACACCCTCTTCAAGCTGCTCAGTCTCTGACGTAACGCACTTGGGTATCCTCCCACATGGACTCTCTCCTCACCCTGCTTGGTGAAAAGTTCAAAGGACTGCCTTCTTTACCTATTTGCACTCTGATCCCCTATGCCATGTTGCCCCCTGAAGGGATGCACTTCTCACTCTACCGAGGTTCTGACACCTATGACAGGCAGTTTTCCTGTATAGATACCCAGGTTACCCCCAGGTCTGGGCCACTGCACTCCTCTATATTCAAAATGAATGTCTACCATATTCAGCTCCACCTATTGACTTCAGAATACAGTTGTTCAGGGGCCGAGAGCAATGGCTCATGCCTGTAATCCCAGCACTTTGGGAGGTCAAGATGGGTGGATCACCTGAGACTAGGAGTTCAAAACCAGCCTGGCCAACGTGGTGAAACCCCATCCCTACTAAAAATACAAAATTAGCTGGGCGTGGTGGCACAGGCCTGTAGTCCCAGCTACTCAGGAGGCTGTGACAGGAAAATTGCTTGAACCCAGGAGGTAGAGGCTGCTGTGAGCCGAGGTTGCACCACTGCTCTCCAACCTGGGTGATAGAGTAAGACTTCATCTACAAAAAAAAAAAAAAAAAAAAAAAAAAGAATACGACTGTTCAGGAAGAAAGGAAAGGAGAAAAAATGTTCAGAAAAGGAAAAGAGAAATAATGTGATTACTATTTTGAATATTACTCAAGAATATTTCAAAGTCTAATACGGAGTTCTTCATATTATTTGCAAATAACACCAATTATCGTAGGACATACTGTCCAGAAGTCAGTGAAATCAAAACAACTGCCACCATACTTTGCCTCCCCTCATAAGGAAGGCTGTGTTAAACACTCCTCTGCATGGAGCCAAAACCACCTACTTGGGATACGTAAGCCTCTTAGCAGACAATTATTCTGAAATTGTCCCAGCTGAGCTTAAGGTCCCTCCTTCTTTTCCCATCCCCACTGCCGACTTCTGTAGATGAACTCAAAATTCTCTTTCTCCACAGGTAAACTGATGCTTTTATTTTTAACTTATCTCTGGTTGTGCTTATTTACCTAAATAAACATCCATTCAATTTCAACATGTATACAATAGAACTCGATGATCGATCAATGTAAACACTTCTGATACATGTTATGTAGGGCTTGCTGACAATATTGCAGTCTTTTACTTTCCTGGCTATTATAATACAAGAAACTAGATCTCATTGGCCCATCACAGAGACAACAAACCTTTACCTCATCTCTCTCTCTCTCTCTCTCACACACACACACACACACACACACACACACACACACTCTAAGGACCATAGTAGCTGACTGTGGATTCTGCATAACTCATTTACTCACCCACCTATACTTTCAACACACATTTTTGAGTGTGGTTATTATGAAGTTCAGGACTAGGCACTGGGGTTGAATACATGAATTCTGGACTAATCTCCCGGTTAGTGTCTAGTGAGGTTCAGTGGCAGAGCTAAATGTGTAGACAAATAATTACAATCTATTGCTTTGCTGATTGCTTTTTCTCTTTTGACTTGTCTATCCAGTCAGGTCTCCTTAGTTGACAATGAATGGGGCCAAAGAAATATGTACTTGGCTGGGTGCAGTGGCTTGTGCCTGTAATCCTAGCACTTTGGGAGGCCGAGGTGGGTGGATTGCTTGAGCCCAGAAGTTTGAGACCAGCATGGGCGACATGGTGAGACCCCATCTCTACTAAAAATACAAAAACTGAGGTGGGAGGATCACCTGAGCCTGGGGAAATAGAGGCTGCAGTGAGTCATGATCACACCACTGCACTCCAATCTAAGCTGCAGAGTGACAACCCAGCTCGAAAGAAAAAAAAAAGAGAAAGAAATCTATATACTCTTTATTTTTAATATTCCATTTATAGAAAAGTTCATAAAACATAAATGCCAGTTTAATGAATAATGATAAACACTGATGTTCCCATTACTGAGATAAAGAAAGAGAATATTGCCCACCTTCAGATTTCCTAGTCCTGATCCCCACAGAAGTAGCTGTTATCCTGACATTCTGATGGGTCATTTCCTTACTTTCTTCAGAGATTTATCACCAAAGTATGCATTTCTAAAAAGTTCAAGCTTTTGCATTAGTGACATCATAGTGAATGCACTTTTTTTTCTTGTTTCTTTCTTTCAACATTATTTGTATGATTTATCTATGTTGTTTGTAAGTGTACTGTGTTCATTTTAATGATGTAAAATATTTTATTGTATGAATATATTTTGATATAGTTATATATTCCCCTCTTAAAGAATCAGTGAACCATTTCAAATCAGGGGCTATTATGAATAGTATAACTATAGACAATCTTTTGCTTACATCTCAATGCTCAGGAATATAAACGTATCTATATCTGTGTGTAATTACTAGACATTTGATCATATATACTCAACAATATCAGATAACATTTATCTTAAAAAATAATTGTATTAATTTATACCACTACCAGAAGTATTAAAAAATTCCCATTATTCCATATTCTCATCAACATTGGCAATATCAGGCTTTTAAACTTTTGTGAATTTGATAGATGATGGGTGTTTAATGACACTTTACTGTGATTTCTATTTACATTCTCTTGATTATTTAACAAATTAAACACTAATCCATGTATACTTTCAAATTTTGACCATTAAGTCTGAAGAGATTGCTTCTTATCTGATGATGAATAAGCAAACATTCAACATCAGGCTTGTGGAAAAATTACTGTAGAAGGAAAATCCCTCATTCTTAATAACCAGAGGAAGAGAATATTCTTTAGTAAGATTAGTATTAAAACATTTTCTCTTAAATAAAATGGTTTCATTAAGAAGATTTGGTCTTCATCAAATAGGAAGATAAATCTGTATAAAATGCGTAGTCTAAGACATAAGAGACTACATTTTTAAAGATTGCAAGAAAATAAAACACAAGAGCATAATAAAAAGATGTCTTATAAAGGGATCGAGGAACCAAACTAGGATTTGGAAAATTACATTGGTGGTGTTTGTCCATAAGGAAAGAACAGCAGAAAATGTAACACTGCATGTCCCTTTCTTTCCTCTATGCTTTCACACGCACGTGTATCATAACCGTTGACTAATCCTCTACTCCTCTGACTTTTCCCAGTGTGTACATTCATGGTAATAAACCCTCTTTTGGTTAGTGCTTTACAGAGAATTCCTAATTAAGAACAAACAAGCAAAAAAAAAAACTCCTGCGTATTATTTATTCTCCATCAGTCAACTTCCAATTATACTTGTTCCAATTTCTTTACCAGAGCCTCTCTTAGCAACCATCTGTTATGGCTCATTCTATTATGATGTCTGCCATTCTCCCTCTGTCCACTGAATCATTAAACTTACCTATGTCCATATTTTTTACTTAATATTTTCCAGGAATCTGGTAGCCTTGACCAAGAGCTAAAGTGTCTTGTGCAGTCTCTTTAAAAATATTCTTAATTTTTGTGGGTACATAGTAGGTTTATATATTTATGAGGTACATGAGATATTTTGATACAGACATACAATGCATTATAATTGCATCAGGGTAAATGGGGGATTCATCATCTCAAACATTTATATTTTCTTCATGTTACAAACAATCCAATTATACTCTTTTAGTTGTTTTTAGATGTACAATAAATTATTGTTGACTGGAATCACCTCATTGTGCTATCAAATATTAGACCTTATTTGTTCTATCTAACTATAGCCTTTTGTACCCATTAGCAATCCTTATTCCCCCTTCCCTCCGACCCCTGCCATCTTGTGCATTCTTGATAATGCTTAACGGTTAAACAGACTCTGTATAACAAATAAGGGCTTTCTTTAATCCGTGTGACAATATTCTTGGAGTGCCCAGGGCTTAGATATAAAACCAATACTGAGTCTATCTCTCACCAGTTATCTGAGACATTTCTGACTTTAGAATAAATGTCAAAGTCTTAATGTTTGCTCCTTAAAAATACCTACCATCCTAAAGTAGTGTTAGTGGCTTTGTTCTAATTCAGATCAAGTCTATAGTTTTCATGGATATTTTAAGAACATGGACAAGCTTATATACATGCATGTACATCTGTGTGTGTTCATCTCCAGACTTTCAACCTAGGGATTTTGAACATATTGATTTGATTTGTATTTCAAGAGGTAAATGTAGTTCTGAAGTATTTAAATTTTCTTATCTGTCCTTTTATTTTCTATTCATATATATTCTTAGAAATGCCTTTTTATTTAAGTCAGCTAATTAGTCCAAAGGGACAGATCGATGCTGTATAAACACTAATGTGTTGCTTAGAGAACTTCATATCAAAAGCACACTATTCAAGTTCATTTATGCATGTATTGTTTGTTTATTTGAATGTTGTGAAAGGCCAAATCACATGAAATTTTAAGAGGACAGTGTTTCCAATCATTTGGACTTTGGCAAATGCAATTTTGTTCAGTTCACCATAGCTTAGTTTAGTGCTGGTTTCAGTTTGGGAGAAAGCACTCTGTATGGGGGGAAAACAGCCAAGACATTGCTGATGACATTGGCAGTGTAGCCATTTTGGCGGGGGATCCTGGTCCCAGTGTCCCATTTATTCACTGTGATAGAAGTGACAAGTTGTTCGTCCTTTATTCCCCTTTTCCCTGTTGGTACAGGGGAAAAAATAGCCTGAATGATCCCTGTGGAACTTTGGGAGGATACTATATATTCTTCAATATGTATAGCAACTTATTTGAATAACATTTATATCCATAGTGCCAAAGATGGTCTCAAAACGTTACCTAATCTAGCTGATTTCAGGCAAGAGCTACTCAAGGACTATGACCATTATTTTACCCACAATCTAACATCTCTCTGGAGAAAGATACTCAGTAAACATTCTACAAAATCAGCTCAAATGATAGTTTCTTTTCTTAAAGCTTCTTTATATCTAATTCAAATCTCTTGCATTTGTAATTTGTGTGTATTTCTTACATGCTATTCATGGCCAAAGGAGAAAAATTATTTAAGTTGTTTTTGATGTCAATAAACTAGCTATATACAACATAAATTTTGACATGGAAAAATTTGTTATGAACAGCACAGACGCAAATTACAAGCTGAGGAATAAAACATCTGAAACTTAGGGATAATTGATTTTTTTGACATATAAAGATTGCTCTTATAAGACAGTTTGAAAAGACCAATAGCCCAACATGTAAATGGGCAGATAATCTAAACAGAAAGTTAAGAGGAAAGAAACTATAAATTGTTCTGAAAAATATGGAAAGATGCTCAGTTTCACTCTTCATGTAAATAAAAAGAATATTGAGATACCATTTTTCAGCTTTGAGAATGGCAAAAAATAAAAAAGATAATGTACTAGATTGAGGAGAAGTGAGAAGTAGGCACTTTCTTCCACTAAAGGGTTATAGAGTGATAAACAGTTACAGAACCCAGAAAATTTATTTCTTGGGATCTTACAGATACACTAGTACATGTGTAGGACAATATATCTAAAAGGTTATTAATTGTAACACTTTTTATAATAACAAATGATTTAGAATATCTTAAAGGCCTTTCAGTATACTATTGGTTTAAAGAAGAATGAGGAAGTATCTGGATAGTGCTATGGAAAGATGCCTAAGGTATATTGTAATAGAGTATAGCAAATACACAGCAAGGTTTGTAATATGCTACTACAATAAGCGTTTTAAAAAGGTGGAATGAATAGATAGATAGATAGATAGATAGATAGATAGATAGACAGACAGACAGACAGACAAAGATAATTTCTGGAACAATGCATGAGTTGCAGTAATACTACTGTCCCTTGGAAGGAGAATTGTATGAGTCAGAAGACAAAATTTATGCATTTCACTTCAAACATTCTGCCATGGTCAAGTATTATCTATTCAAGATGAAATAATTTGAATGCAAAAATTTAAATCTCTTATCAGTCCATTTGACTTCCATCTTTTTTTAACTTCTTTGTGTATTTAGTATTAATTTAACTTGTCTAATAGTAAGAAGTAGAAAAGATATAGAAAATTGTTAAGATAAGTACACCATTATTATTACCCTCTGTATGGAAGGGTGACATACACTTGTATGTTTAATACAAGGCAGAATTGTGATAAGTGTTTTAATTGTGATAACGGTTTTAATAAACCTCTAATCTAGAAACAGCATTAAGTTGATTGAAGAGAAATTCACAACAGGGAATGAGCAGAGGCTCATACTAGAGATGAATATATTTGCCTTGCCTTGATAAAGACAGAAATTTGAGGATGGATAGAAAAGAGAAGGTGTTTTAGATGGAAGAGAAGGCACACAGCCTTATTTACTTATATGCATAAAGACAGGCATAAGTCTTCTCTTTGTCAACAAAGCAAACAACTTAGCTGTTGGGACGACCTGCACTAGTAATGAAATTCAAGTGACATTTAGTTAGTTAAGAATTTTGTCTATTTGAAATAAACTGCTTTGCAAATATTCCCCAATGAATTGACAAATGTTGCTATTGGTATTGTCATTATTATGTTTATTAACTGAATTGTCCAGTTATTTATAATTTGTACTTATTACTATACAGTAAAATTTTGGGGTCATATTCAATAGCTTGGTCACCATGTGTGACTGACAGATTATGATTCTGCACAAGAGAACCCTGCCAACGAGTGAATCTAGGACATGCAAATTTGAGGGTTGTGTTTACCTAGAATGGGCACCATTTTCTAAAATACTCAAAGCTACCACATGGTCAAGTAATCTCCCTATTTTGTAGGTAAACAAAGTTTTGTAACATGAAAATACTTTCACATTAATTGGTCACTTAACTGTCCCTTAGTTCCATTCAAATATTCCACCCTTATTCTAGTGTCTATTCCCACTAATTCATTCCATATCTCTCTGGAAGGTCCCTTGTTGATTGCTGGATATTGCATATACAATATCAAATAATACCCAAATAAAACATACATGTAAAAATACTGGTTTCATTAAAGAAATTGAAGGAATGAATAACTGCTGGAGTAACCTGCAAAATCTTTAATAAATAAAATTCTGGAAAGTTAGACCAGATAATAGTTCACAAAGAGAAATTCAATGATAGTTTTCATAAAACAGGCACTTGGAAAAGAAATAAAAGTGAAATAACTAAAGATAAAGAAATGCCTTAGAGAAAAATTAGTAAAAACAATTGTTGCAGTATTCATAATTTTGTTATATTATATATGAATTTGTTGTAAAAACATCACATTTTGCTGTGACATATTTTTAAACACCAAAATATAAGCACTTTATCTTAGTCTAATAATTGTAATTAAATTTACTCTCATTAAATATAAGTTTAAATATATTAATATTTACTTTTTAGGATATCTCTTAGTTGCATTCTCCAAGGTAAAGTTACCATTTAATATTTTTTCTTCTTCTTTTTCTTTTTGCTGTGAAATTGTATTTGGTCATTAAAGTTTCAACTTAAAAGGCCTTTTTAATATTTTTCTTCATCAGTAGATTTTTTCGTAAAGGTGATTGCTTATGAAATAAAGCAATGCAATAAACTACGCCTATCTATTTGTAAGTTAACATATAAAGCAACAATTTATTTTGGAAAGATAAGAGAAAATCTTTGTTTTTTTTGTTTGTTTGTTTTTTGTTTTGAGATAGAGTCTCTCTCTGTTGCCCAGGCTGGAGTGCTGGAGTGCAGTGGCGTGATCTTTGCTCACTGCAACCTCTGCTTCATGGGTTCAAGTGATTCTCTTGCCTCAGCCTGCTGAGTAGCTGGGATTACAGGTGCACGTGATTGCACTACTGCACTCCAGCCTAAGCGACAGAGTGAGACTCCTTCTCAAAAGAAAAAAAACAACAGATGCTGGTGAGGTTGTGAAGAAAAAAGAATGCTGGTATGCTGTTGGAGGGAGTGTAAATTAGTTCAATCACTGTGGAATGCAGTATGGCAATTCCTCAAATACCTAAAAGCAGAACTAGAATTCAACCCAGGAATTCCATTACTGGGTATATACCCAGAAGACTATAAATCATTCTACCATAAAGACACATGCTAGTGAATGTTCATTGCAGCACTAGTCACAATAACAAAGAAAGACATGGGACCAACCTAATGTCCATCAACGACAGACTGGATAAAGAAATTGTGGTACATATACGCCGTGGAATACTATGAAGCCATAAAAAAGAACAAGATCATGTCTTTTGTGGGAACATGGATGGAGCTGGAGGCTATTATCCTTAGCAAACTAACGCAGGAACAGAAAACCAAATACCACATGTTCTCACTTATAAGTGGGAGTTAAATGATAAAAGCTTATGTGTACAAAGAAGGAAGCAACAGACACTGGGGTCTACTTGAGTGGGGAGGGTGGGAGGAGGGAGAGGAGCAGAAAAGATAACTACTGGCTACTGAGCTTAATGACTGGGTGATGAAATAACATGTACAACAAAGTCCCGTGATACGTGTTTACCTATGTAACAAACCAACATATGTACCCCCAAACTTAAAATAAAAGGTAATAAAAAAGAAAAATAACAAAAGTTAAGCATGATCATGGTTGAATTTTTTAAAATGATAAATGTTCAAGGTGAGGAATATGATAAGTGCCGTGATTTGATCATTATACGTTGTATACACATATCAAAATACCACTCTGTGTCCCCCAAATACATACCATTATTATGTATTGACTAAAAACAAAAGGAAAAAAATGCTGACCATTTGTTCTTGAGGCTTTTACCTTCCTCTTTAGCCTAGTTGTTGTTGATTTATTCCCTTATTTATTTTTTTTCTCAGCTCTGAACTGCTTATGTTTTCCTAAACAGGGGTTGCCATTTAGCTCCTTGTTAAATTTGATTAGGTCCATTCAATGCACTCTCAAAATCTCCACTGTCTGAAAAACGTTCAAAATTTTGTTCAGCTAGCACCTCCTTCAAGACAGTTTTAAAGATTCCCATATATATCACTCCTCCCCACCTCCAAAGGAGATTATATTCCCAGAAAAAAAAATGTAAAAATACATAGTATAAAATTCTTAATTTTACTTTCCTTTATAAAGTCTCAGAAGTTAAATCTGTAAATCATATTGAGATAAAACCAAGATCAATATCAGAATCTTCCTCCCTCAAAATGTAAAGGATTCATCTTACACTCATTTGCTTTAATTTCACTCTTTCCATCTGCATTTTCTGAAGATGTGTTTTTAATGTCTACTCTTTAGAGAGATTTTTGACAAGCTAAATGGCCTCATCAACTTTCTGTGGCTTTACAGTGGCAAACTGCAATGAGGAAAAACAACTGACTAGGAAAAGAGGTAAATAAGTATATGGCAAGCTCTTTGAAAGGTTCACTTGTTCACTTGAAAATCACAACTGTCTTTAGTGAAGGGACACGTGTCTTCTCTCCTCCACATGCTAAATAAATTTTTAGGAAGTCTCAAGTGAAAATATTAATTCCCAAGATTGCATTGATTTTTTTCTCTCTTTATTCCACTCCTCCAATTCCTTCCTTTATTCTGCCAGCAACATTCTTTTCCCCAATTCTATGTCTGACTATTAAAACCCTAATCACTGTACATGATTCTATTGCAATGTACCTTCTCTGTGAAGTTCTCCAGGATCAGCCCTATTGTATAATTCTCCCTTTTATCTGACTTCCTACAGCACTTTCTTAGGATCAAGCAGATAGTGTTTATCCTTATTTATACTAGAGTTATTATTCTAACTCTCTTCTGTTTCTTAGTAACCTGTAAGCTCCAGGAATCAAAGACCATATCTTTCGCATATTTATTCCCCAGAATGTCTAAAAGATGGATTTGCATAATGTGTATTCAGTAAAGAGAGTTAAGGAATTTGAAAGAGAAAACATTATGAAGAAAGATTAATAAACACTGAAACAATTATTAGGAAAATGAGTCAAATAGAATACAGATAATACATGGCTGACTACTTTGAGTCTTCTAACCCTTTTCATAGCCTGACGCCTTGGACATTGACTTCTTTCCCCTAAAAAAGTCAGGAATCTAGAAAAACAGACATATAAGAATAGTTAGTGGCAGTTACCAACATTGACCACAGAATAAACAAGGGCATCACAACATTATCACCTGTATGGTATCAGAGCAGCTGCCAGTCAATGGCAGCATCCACTTCACCGCAGCAAACACCACCTGAGCATTTACAGTGTGGTAGACACTCTGCTGAATAAATCTCAGGTAATCCTCACAATGATGGTCAGCATAAGATACCCTTAATCTTCTTGTTGCACAAATGAGAATGCTTAAGCTTCAAAGAGGTTAAATAATTTATTCTAGGTTACACAACTAATGATGAAATAAGAAGTCCAATCCAGATGGACCTGACCTCAGAAATACTGTAATGGGGCCAGCTCACACCTGTAATTCTAGCCCTTTGGGAGACCAAAGTGAGAGAACTGCTTGAGCTCAGGAGTTTGAGACCAGCCTGGGCAACAAAGTGAGACCTTGTCCCTGCAAAATTTTTTTTTAAATAGCTGGTTGTGGTGTGGCACACCTATAGTGCCAGCTACATGGGAGGCTGAGGCAGGAGGATCACTTTCCCCTAAGAGGACAAGGCCGCAGTAAGCTATGTTCACATCACTGCATTCTAGCTAGGTGATAGATCAAAATCTGTTTCACAAAACAAACAAAAATTCAAACAAACAAAAAGTCAAACAAACAAAAAAGAAATACTGTAATGCCTCAGCATGCCCGAAATTTAGAGGGATAAAATATAAATTTTTGTTTTGTAATTTAAAATATACACTTCGTAAATCTAAAATATAATTCATATGAAAATCTCACTCTAAAAATATTATACAAGAAACAAACATCCTAAAGCTCAACTGACTTTGACATACAATTACCTTTCAATTCCTGCACTTCCTTCCCCCAAACTTCACATTCTATTGGCTTTTCTCCTCTCTGCAATGATGAGTTGGAAACTAGTGGGTAACTATTAGCATGTTAATATTTGCCAGCTAGATGTTTCTACTTCTACCATTGCAGCCTACAATTGCATTGGATTGTTCGAGTTGATCACATAGTTACTTATACGGGGTTTGTAATTGTAACATTTAGAGATGCTTTTGGCTGCAAACAACAGAAAACCCAATACTGGGGCTTAAATAAATAGGAACGTAAGTATCAACAATGTGGAGTTTGGAAGTAAGCAGTTCTGGCTGCTGTTTCAGTGGATTGATGACTTTCTAGCTGATATCTCTGTAATAACCTTGGCCAATTTTTCTTACATATTGCCTCGGGACACCAAGATAGCTAACCTAGTTGCCATGTGAAAACTAGGAAGATAGAAGAAGAAGTGCTTTGCCAGTTATATCTCTCTTTCTTTTCTATTTAAAAAGCAAATCTTTCCAGATTTCTGTTCTTTTCTCATAGGCCAGGTCTGAGATGTATGGCCAACCCACACTGCAAGAGAGGCAACAAGGGAGAAGAGATTCTACATGGTTTTGGGGTAGCAAGAAAACAGTACATGATACATTAGCATAAGATGGAGAGCTACTTGACAGGAATATTGAGACGCTTCATCTCTCAAATCAATGTCACTTCCTCAGGGTTATCTTTATGACCTCTCAGATCTCTGTATCATCTGTTCTAACAGCATTGTGGATAACTTTTCATAGCTCTCATCACAGTTTATAGTTTACACTTTCTGAACAAAGACATCTCAAATCTTTGGGATATTTCTCAGATAGTGTTTTGGGGCAGACCCTAAGAATTAGTCATGACTTAAGAGTGTGGGCTTTTTATAGCTTTCTATGTGTGTTCAATATGCCCTAAAATACTGTTTTCTCTATACGGCTTATATGTTGCAATTGGAAGATGTTTCATTTGATATTTAAACATTCAAACAGGATGCTAATTTGTTCAGAAAATAAGTTAGGCATGCATTTTTTAAGAATTATCTCTAAAAGTGAATTATAATTTCCTTCTTATTAGTCAATTTCCACTTAAAGAATGAACTATACCCCTGAGCGCAATTGCAAATTCCAGTAAGTGTGACCTCTGCTAACATATTAATTTTAGACAGCTTCCCCTTAAATTGTTTTCCTGTGGCATCAGGTGAATTGATCACAAGAGACTTAATAACTTTGGATTAAGTCTACATCCTTTATAAATGTGTAATCACTGCGCATCAGACATTCCATTAAAGAGCTGATATTTGTAAGCAAATCACTGGATTCTTCCATAGCAGTTTGCTGAATGGTCGCACAAACTAATTAGCGTTTATTACAACCTACATATCTTCCAAGGGAAGCTTTAAGCAGGTAAGACAGCATATTTTAACTAAGAGCAATATGTAACTACTTAGGAGACAGAAAATAAATGTAAAAGCTTACATATTCTTTTAAAGCTGCCCATTCGTTTCTCAAACCAATAAACAATAATTCCTTGAAAGATCATGCATGGCCACTCTGAGAAAGACAAATGTGCCATGATCAATATATTTTAATTAAATAAAGAACATTCATCAGTGTGGCGATGCACATTTACAGGACCAGGCTGACCGCATCAGTTCAAAAGTTATCATTGTTTTAGGTTGGTTCCTCTTAGGATGCATGAGTATGTTAGTCCTGTTAAAACTTTCTATTCTCGAATTTCAATGATAAAAAAATCTGCCTAGGCAAAGAGGTATGTAAACGTGTAGAACTCATTTGCCCACAGGACATAACCTATGGATGAAACAAAGTCAAGCTTTAATGCTACTTCATACACAACTAAGATCTAGTGGGGAAAAAAAGAAGATAGGATAAAAGAATACTACTTTCTCCACTTATGAAATATGATACCTGTCATGCAGCCTTTTATTCCAACACCTTGTCAGGTCCCAGAGAAAAATGGTGGATGAGGGAAGATTAAGATTTGGTCTTCAGGCTGAATGAGGTGAAAGAGAAGCAGCATCATGCACTGGGAGCCTGACCTCTTTGCCCAGCCTGCTCCACCTAATTTCAAGTTCCTATTTTCAAGGTACGACTTGGTATACCCTAAGTCATACCACCCAGGCACAAATAACCTGCTAACCTGTTTTGCTTTATAACATAACCTGTTGATTTTCCTCTCTCTTAATTATTTACTTGTTTATTGTATTTTTATTATTTTTAGAAAGTAATTTATAAGACAGCAAGGATTCTAGCTCTCTGGCTTACCACAGTAACTCCAGAACCCAGAACATGGTTTGGTATACAGCAGACTCTCAATCATTGAATTTCACAATTCATTTTGTGAAATGAATAAATGAAGGGGAGGTGCCTTAAAAACACAATAACCAATACATTCAATCAACGTTAGCATTTTCCCCACAAGCCCCAAATGAAATTACCAGAAGCAAAAAATACAAAGCAATTTTATTCTTAGCATTGTCCTGCCTGCTTACAAAAATACTATTGTGGGCTTAATTCTCTTTTCTCTCCTGAGTATTTTAACTAAGGAGCTTCCATCTGCACTGCCTGATAGAACATGCAGTTGAGCCAAAGCACATTAAAAAAAAAAAACAAAAAAAACAAACAGACCACTGAAGATCAAGAGAGGCAAGCGTGGTATATTTTTAAACATATTAAAAAGGTTATGAACTCCTAGGAGTATAGTTCAAACTATTTGACAATTCCCTGTGGTATTTGATTTCATCCAAATTAGTAGACCACGATCCAGAAAGTTGATTCAAACATATTGGAATACATAAAGCATAAGTGACACTGCTGGGATCCAAACTAAAGAGAGACTAATAAGAATTTTCCACCGCCCCCTCACCTCCCTATTTCAGATATATTATACCAGATGCGGAAACAGTTCTTTTTCATACCTGAGCCAACCTGACAGTCTAAAAAAGTGCTGCTTTCTCTGATTTTAAGTTTTGGAAATCCCACTGGAAATAGCAAACACCATATGTTAAGAATCACTTCATTACACAACTAGAGGGTATTCTTTTCATATAGCTTTAGAAGCCCTGTTGTCTATTGCCAAAAGAAATTTCGAAGTTGCTTTGACATTCTCTACTTCAATTTTCCTTAATTTACAGAACTGGGAGGGGAAACTAATGTGTTTAGTACTCTAAATTTGACAGTAATTCGGCTCAAGAATATCTTTGATGTTTCTTTACCTTCGTTGTAGCTTTTAAAAAATCATGAGAGTAAGAAGCATTAATCATAATATTTTACCTAGCTAAACGGAAAACACGTGGAAGGCACACATTAACCCTTGCCAGGAATACCTAATTGTCCTACTAGCACAGTAAATGATACTGACCACAGGATTACCTTCCCAGTTACTCAAATATCAGGAATGAGAAAGTTTCACAGGGAAAGCCATGCCTAGGAGTACGACTAACTAAGTTTGTGATATTGGGAAAATAACTTCTGATCTCTAGGCTTCCATTTCCTCATGCATAACATAGATGAGGGGAAGCCCAGCTGGTGTGGTTCAAGAACCCTCCCTTACAGGAGAGCACTTTTATGATGTGTTTTAAGTATTAAGAACTTGAGTGGGTCAGTGTAGTGGGGTGAATGGAACTTCCCAATAAATATACCTGTATGTTTTAAAAACTGCAAATATGACCTTATTTAGAAAAAAATATCATTGCAGGTTCAGTTAAGGACCTTGAGATGAGATCATCCTAGATTACCCGAGTGAACCTTAAATTCAATGACAAGTGTCCTTATAGGAGACAGAAGAGAGGAAAGCACAGAGGAGAACATCCTGTGATGAGAACGGCAGAGACTAGAGTGATGTGGGCACAAGCCAAGGTATACCTGAAGCCACTAGAGGCTGAGAAGAGGCAAGAATGGATCCCCACCCCCCCCACCATAGTCCTGCCAATATATTGATTTCAGACTTCTGGCCCCCAGAATTACAGGAGAATAAATTTCTGCGGTTTTAACCATCAAGTTGATGGTAATGTGTTACTGTGACCACTGGAAATGAATAGTTAAGTTCCCACAGGCATCAAAAGAGACTTTCATAAAGATACTTTTTCAAGGGGGTAGGACAAGATTGGAGGATCCGAATAGGCACTCTGAGAAGAACAACAGCAAGCAGGAACCTTTGCCACCTTTAACCACAAAGAAATAAAGGAAGAAACAGCTTTATCTTTGTGAGAACGAAATGAGAGCTGGAGCTGTAGAGGAGTTCAGAGGAAGCTGTAGGAGTGCACTAGCGCTGCAGGAAGACACACCCAAACAGGACAGGATCTAGGGGAGAAAGGCAGAGAATGCATTAACCTCTTCTCTATTTGGCCTCTCCCATCCATTCTCCAACCTTCCCAGCCCTGCTTTGCCCCTAGAGAGCTGAGTCCTATGGGATATAACCCTCGTGTTCCTTGCTTTCTGCCTCTGGTTGGATTTGGACAGTGGCTGGAAGACAAGGAGAGAGGCCAAATAGAGAATAAACTGCAGATGTAATAAAAAAGATTTCGTTTTTTAAAAATGAATCTATTGGGCAAAAGAAAGGCATAAAATCTCTGGAGACTTTTTCCAGGAACTATTTTAGTTCTAACATTCTGTGATTGTCTGAAATATTGTATGGAAACGTATTCCTCTCTTCTAAACTTCATTTTTCTCCACCTTGAAAGAAAGCACCTCCACGAAGTTTAACAAATCTTTAATAAATTCAATAAATCTCTTCAATCAGCCCAATAGAGGGGAACTAGCATTTTTATGGCACTTCCAAGAACTGTAGTTTATAGAAAATTTCAAGTAAGCTTTATAATGACTATATGATGCAATTATTATTGTGCCCATATTGCAGAGAATTAAACTGAAGCTCAGAGAAATTGAATGCAATTTTCATGGCTAATAAACAATTAAGCTGAGGTCTAAATTATTTCTTTCTGCCACTAAAGCTGTGGTTTTTTTTTGGTTTTTTTTTTTTTTTTTTTTTTTGAGATGGAGTCTCGCTCTGTCGCCCAGGCTGGAGTGCAGTG
>NW_012100242.1:0-1237 GCF_000951045.1 Mandrillus leucophaeus | reverse complement strand
GATGAATATCTATAATTTAATATGTGTAAGATGTTAAAAAGTAAACAATAATATAAATATAAGAAAAAAGGAAATAAAAGAACAGAAATTAATAGAAGAAATGCCATAAAATAAGGATGGCAAGTATTCCAAAAATTACTTACAGAAAAATTTAACGAGAGTGACAAATTAATGGAAAGAATAAGAAATAGGCCAGCCACAGTGCTCATGCCTGTAATCCCAGCAGTTTGGGAGGCCGAAGTAGGCAGATCACCAAAGGTCAGGAGTTTGAGACCAGCCTGACCAACATTGCAAAACCTTGTCTTTACTAAAAATACAAAAATTAACCAGGCATGGTGTTGCACGCCTGTAGTCCCAGCTACTCGGGAGGCTGAGGCAGAAGAACCGCTTGAACCTGGGAGGCCGAGGTGGCAGTGAGCCAAGATCGCAACATTGCACTCTAGCCTGGGCAACAGAGCCAGACTCCATCTTAAAAGAAAAAAAGAAAAAAAAAGAATAAGAAATAAAAATATGCATACTATTACTAGGAATGAAGAGGGGGACAACAGTACGGGTCCTACAGAAAGTATAGAGATGACAGAATATTATGGGTAGTTACACAAAGTCATTTTGAAATTTTAAATGAAATGTACAAAGTCCTAAAGAAAATACAACTTAATAAAATTGATAAACAGAAAATCTAAATAGTCCTATAATTATTATGGTGTTTGATCTGAAATATTAAACTCTTCCAGAGAAAAGAAAAAGAGGGCCTATTCCTCTTACTCATTTTATGAAGTCAGCATAATACTGATATTAAAACTTAAAATCATTAAAAGAAAGAAAATGACAGTTCGCATCTCTCTTTAACAGAAATGGAAACATCTTTTAAATAGTAATATACAAAAGAATCCCATGATACATAAAAAAGATAATGCATAGTGACCAAGATGAGTTTATTGTATGAATAGAATTTGGTTTGTTTTTGAAAATCAGTGCAATTCACCATATTAGCAGAATAAAGGAAATCGTATAATCTCAATAGATGCAAAAAAAGATATGATGAAAACCCAATAGCCATTGATAATAGTCACATAAAGCTAGGAATAAAAGGAAATCTCTTCAGTATGGTGGAGTATTTACAAAAAAAAAAAACAGTAGGCAGGGGGCTGGGGCTCACACCTATAATCCCAACACTTTGGGAGGCCGAGGTGCGTAGATCATGAGGTCAGGAGTTCGAGAGCAGCCTGGCCAAGAC
>NW_012100241.1:0-1034 GCF_000951045.1 Mandrillus leucophaeus | reverse complement strand
AAAAAAATTTTTTTTTTGGAACGAAGCTTCGCTCTTGTTGCCAGGTTGGAGCGCAGTGGCACGATCTCGGGTCACTGCAAACTCTGCCTCCCGGGTTCAAGCGATTCTACTGCCTCAGCCTTCTGAGTAGCTGGGATTACAGGCGCCTGCCACCACGCCCGGCTAATTTTTGAATATTTAGTAGAGACAGGGTTTCACCATGTTGACCAGGCCAGTCTTGAACTGCTGACCTCAGGTGATCTACCCGCCTCTGCCTCCCAAAGTGCTGGGATTACAGGCGTGAGCCACCACGCCCGGCCTTAAAAACAATTTCTTATTGACCCTTCCATCAAATTTTGGCTAAAACCGAAAGCCTCGACTCTTTCAGAATAGGAGACTCAGTTTGAAAACTGTCCAGACACAGAGAGCATTTTATTAAAATTCAGTTTGCAAGTAATTATTGGCCACAGCAATTCTCTCATTCCAGAGAGAATTGTTTCTGAAATTCTGTAAACGTCTTAAATTGTTTCTAAGTTATTTAGCAAGAGGATTCCAATGTCTTGACACTTTTGAATTGATATAAAATTTCTAGGCTGAGGTGGGGGAACTGATTGAGGCAACAGGTGAAAGTTGCAGTGAGAGGAGATTGCCACTGCACTCCAGTCTGGTAGAGTGGGACATTGTCAAAATAAAAATAAATAAAATCTCATGATCACAGATGTGTATGTAAAAAGCATTTTTTTTTTTGAGACGGAGCCTTGCTTTGTCGACCAGGCTGCAGTGTAGTGGTGTGATCTCGGCTCACTGCAACCTCCGTCTCCTGGATTCAAGCAATTCCGTAGCGAGACTACAGGGGCGCGCCTCGAGGCCGGGCTAATTTTTGTGTTTTCAGTAGAGACAACATGGGGTTTCACCATGTTGGATAGGCTAGTCCCGAACTCCTGACCTCAGGTGATCTGCCCGCCTTGGCCTCCCAAAATGCTGGGATTACAGGCGTGAGCCACCGCACCCAGGCGGAAAAAACAATACTTATGCCTCAATGTGCAGACCACAAT
>NW_012100240.1:0-1254 GCF_000951045.1 Mandrillus leucophaeus | reverse complement strand
TAATAAAAAATTAAAAATTAAAAAAAATTTTAAAAAAAAGAAAAAAAAAAAAGATATTTGATCTCTACTGTTGGAGGTTAGGCCTAACAGAAGGTGTTTGGGCAAAGGGGGTGGATTCCCCATGAGTAGATTAATGCCCTCCCTGGAAGAAGGGGGACTCGGTTTTTGCTTTATTAGTTCCCATGGAAATTCCCTAGAGAGCTGAGTTGTACCTTCCCTCACTCTCTGGCTTCTTTTCTCTCCATGTGATCTCTGCACAAGCCAGCTCCTCTTCACCTTCTTCCATGAATGGAACCACCCAAAGGCCCTCACCAGATACTGAGCAGATGCTGGCACCATGCCTCTCGTGCAGCCTACAGAACTGTGAGCCAAATAAACCTATTTTCTTTATAAGTTTTCCAGCCTCAGATATTCTTTTATGGCAACACATAATGGACTAAGATATAATCTGGTTTTATTATTTTGCATGTGAATACTCAGTTTTCCCAAAAGTATGTATTAAAGAGAGTATTCTTTCCCAATTGTGTATTCTTGAGAATTTCATCCATGATTAGTTAACTGTAAATGTATGGGTTTATTTCTATGCTCTCTAGTCCATTCTGTTGGACTATGTGTCTGTCTGTTTTATGCCACTATTATGCTATTCTATAGCTTTGTAAATAAAGTTCAAAAATAGAAAATTTGATGCTTCCAGCTTTGTTATTTCTCAAGATGGCCTTTCTATTCAGAGTCTCTTGTGGTTCTATATGAATTTTAAAAATGATTTTTGTTTTTCTGTGTAAAATGTCACTGGGATATTGATAGGGCTTGCATTGAATTTGTAGATAGCTTTGGATAGTATGGACATTTTAACAATATTAATTTTTCTAATTCATGAATATAGAATGTCTTTCCATTTATTTGTATCTTCTTCAGTTTCTTTCATGAATGTATTATGGGTTTTAATATATAGATCTTTCATGTCCTTGGTTAAATTTATTCCTAATAATTTTTGATGCTATTGTAGATTATATCATTTTTAATTAAATTTTCAAATAGCTTGCTTTTTAGTGTGTAAAATATGATTGACTTTTGTATATTGAATTATATCTTCACTTTACTGATTTTTTCTACTATTTCAACAGTTTTTAAGCCAATAATAACTTTGATTGCATATAACAATCTACACTTTTACTTCTCACACCATTTTGTGTTTTTGATGTCACAATTTAATTTTTATAGTGTGTATCCATTAACAAATTATTGTAGCTACAG
>NW_012100239.1:0-1116 GCF_000951045.1 Mandrillus leucophaeus | reverse complement strand
TTTTTTTTTTTTTTTTTTGAGACGGAGTTTTGCTCTTGTTGCCCAGGCTGGAGTACAATGGCACAATCTCAGCTAGCACAGGGTATATGAAATAATAAATGTTAATAAAAGGTTATTAAAGAGACGAATGAATGAACTGAGTGCTTATCATGTACCAGGCACCATGCAAAGGGGTAGGGAAAGAGAAAGGACTAAGACACCATCTCTCCAAGGAGTCACAGTCTAGTCTGGGAAGCTGACATAAGCTGACCTTGATGATGTGATAACGGTAAGTGTTCCACCAGAGGCATGATATCGGGTATGCACAACGTTCCAGGGCAGCACAGATGCACATCAACACATTCTGCCCCGAGATGGGAATGTAGTATGTAGAGGAGTTAGGAATGGATAATACAACCTGAGAAATTTTCTCAAAGGAGAGAATATTTGAAAAGAATGTACAGTACTCCCTTGGTATCCATAGGGGATTGATTCCAGGACCTCCCTCAGATATCGAAATCCTCAAGTCCTTGATATAAAATGGTGCAGTATTTGCATATAACCCATGCACATCCTCCTGTGTACTTTAAATCATCTCTAGGTTACTTATAATACCCAACACAACATATTAGTGATGTAAATCGTTGTTACACTGTATTGTTTAGGAAATAACGGCTGGAAAAAAAATCTGTTCATGTTCAGTATACGTGTAATTTTTTCCCCCAGTATTTTTGATTTGCAATTGGTTGAAACCACAAATTCAAAACCCATGGACATGGAGGGCCGACTGTATCACATTTCATCTAAGAGAAAAATGCACCCAGGAAGAAGTTATCCATGGATTCATCAACAAACATAAGCAAGACCCAGAGGTGATAATGGCGGCTTTCATAAAGGTGGCGGAGTCACACAGAAGGCCTGGGGGCGGGAGGCAAAGGTGAGCAGGAAGGGCCAGAAGGTGACAGTGATGCCAGGAAATACAGAAGGGAGCCTAAGGGAAAGATAGGGAGACAACAATTCAATAGTACAGGAATGCTGGAATGTCGCTATTTAGATTTTTATTTTTATTTTTATTTATTTATTTTTTTTGAGACAGGGTCTGGCTCTGTCACTCAGGCTGGAGTACAGACTGCAGTG
>NW_012100238.1:0-1506 GCF_000951045.1 Mandrillus leucophaeus | reverse complement strand
GGAAATGTGTTCTCTCAAAGTTCTGGAGCCCAGAGGTCTGAAATCAAGGTGCCAGCAGGGCTGCACCCCTGGGAGACCTAGGGAAGAATCCATTCTTCTCCAGCATCCTGTGGCTGCTGGCATTCCTTGACTTGTGGCCACATCACGCCAGTCTCTGCTCCCTGGTCACATTGTCTCCTCCTCTTCCATCTGTGTCAAATCTCCCTCTGCCTAACTCTTATAAGGACACTTGTCATTGGATTTAGGGCCACCAGGATAATCTAGGATGATTTTCTTTTCTTTTTTTTTTTTTTTTTTTAGTCTTGCTCTGTTGCCAGGCTGGAGTGCAGTGGCAAGATCTCAGCTCACTGCAACTTCGCCTCCTGGGTTCAAGTGATTCTCGTGCCTCAGCCTCCAGAGTAGCTGGGATTACAGGCATGTGCCATCACATCCAGGTAATTTTTGTATTGTTTTAGTACAGATGGGGTTTCACCATGTTGACCAGGATGGTCTCAATCTCCTGACCTCATGATCCGCCCGCCTCGGCCTCCCAAAGTGCTGGGATTACAGGCATGAGCCACTGTGCCTGGCCGGGTAGGTTTTTAAAAAATCATTATGTAATCATTTTTAAATAATTAAACTTTTTTTTTCCCCCAGTCCACTGCAGTTACTCTTATTCATGCATGATTTATTCCATCTTGAGCCAGTGGAATCATCTGCAGATTGTTTCCAACTACTTCAGTTAAAACCGTAATAGTTTTTGATAGCTTCTTTGCTACCTTGTGTAACAAGATGCTCCTGGCCCATTTTGTACAATTCCTCCCTGAAACCTGGAATGAACCATTTGTTTAAGCAGCACTAGTTTCTTTTAGTCTCACTAAAGTCTATAGTCTGGATGCTAGGGATGCTTATTGCTACTGGATTGTTCATTGTCGCTAGGCCTAAAATTAAAATACATAATAACACAGGTTGGGTGTGGTGGCTCACACCTGTAATCCCAGCATTTTGAAAGGCCAAGGCAGGAGGATTGCATGAGCTCAGGAATTTGAGACCAGCCTGGGTGATATAGCTCACTATAAATAATTCTAAAAATTAGAAAAAAAATACATAACATAAAAGCAGGAGAGGAGTATTAGAATTTAACATGTTTAAGGTACTAGCATTGTCAGGGAAATGGTAAAAGCATCTTAACAACTATAGGTAGCCCTTTTTCCCACAGAAAGTATTCTGGTTCTCAAGGTCACCTGGGGTATCACATTGTAACTCACTGCTTTATTCCACATCTCTCTCTCTCTCCCTCCCTCCCTCCCTCACACAGACATATCATTCTTAGAATAACAATGCCAACGTGCAGTTTGGGTATGAATTTTTGATAATTCCAGATTTATTTATTTAGTTAGTTTTGAGAGAGTCTCTCTGTCACCCAGGCTGGAGTGCAGTGGTATGATCTCGGCTCACTGCAACCTCTGCCTCCCAGACTCAAGCAATTCTTGTGCCTCAGCTTCCCGAGTAGCTGGGATTATAGGC
>NW_012100237.1:0-2039 GCF_000951045.1 Mandrillus leucophaeus | reverse complement strand
AGAAATGGAAAGTATATGCTTATGGATCGTGGCTACTTTGTCATTTTTTGTATTAGTAATCTAGTATTAGTTGGCAGAAGGAGATGAACAACATAGGAGATATTAATGTTTATAGCATAATTAATCACAGAACATGCCAACAAGAATATATTAATCTTAAACTGGTAATAATATGAGTGTAAGAGGCTATTTGCATAGGAAAGAGAATAATGGTTGTTCTACTCAACATGTCGTTCAACACTTGCTTGGTTTTCTTACTATAAACTCCAAAGGGCCAAAGTTTAAAAGGAATGTAAAATTATTCAATTTGTAATCCAGTAAAAAAGTACAGATTCAAAGAATCTTCCAGTGTAATGTTCTAAATTTCAACAACTAGCATCAGTTATTTTTAAGTAAAATTTTTGCAAATGCTTTCAAATGCAGGTCTTTTAGATGATGATTTTTTATCTCATTCTAGGTTTAGTAATTCGTGGTAAAGTACTGCTCTTTATTTTTTAAATGCATAAAGCATATTTAACATTATACAATAAAATTATAGCATTGTATGGTAATAAAATGGATTCCCACAAATGCGTTTCAGTAATAAATCCTAGAGACATAGGTTTTTAAAATAAATATAAAATGTAAACTGAATTTTAACTAAACAGAATAAAATATGATGAAAACTCTTGAAAGTGGCATTCCTAAATTTTGGTCTCACAAGCTGGAATTGAGATGGCCATAAAGGTTGAAGAAGGAGCTCATAGGGAAAGACACACAGACACACACACACACACACACATGCACACACAGACACACAGACACACACACAGACGCAGCAAGTGCTTTGAAAATAGAATCATAAACTTTTAGAGTTGTAAGAGACCTTAAAAAAGCATTTAATTTAAGCTCCTTAATGCCAGATAAAGAAATTAATATTTAACATCACATTATTGCTAACAGAATTTTCCAAAAATTGAAGCAACATAGGAAAGTGTAATATTTTACTAAAAATTTATTCCTAATGTTTAATAGCCAGTGCAAATAAAGAAGTACATTTTTTAAAGTGCTTATTAAATTCTAAGGAGGAACTTGAAGGCCTGGAAAAACAGAAGTCAGAAGGCCAACTATAAGCTCAGCCTCTACCATATAAGATTTTTATGACCATGGGTTAGTCATTTAGCCTTTTTGAGCTTGGCTTCTTGGCCTACCTTCTATGAGGTTTTGTGAGACTTGGTGAATATTTTTACCATTCATCCAGTGGCCGAAGCCAATATTCCCTCCTATCAACTGTAACAGAGTTTGTCGAATGGTTTTCCTAAATCCAAGTCAATGTTAAGACGATTCTTAACATATGCTGTCATTTCTTTACATATTAAAAAATTTGTCACGCCTGTAATCCCAGCACTCTGGGAGGCCGAAGTGGGCGGATCACAAGGTCAACAAATCGATACCTCCTGGCTAACATGGTAAAACCCCGTCTCTATTAAAAATACAAAAATTAGCTGGGCATGGTGGCATGCGCCTGGAGTCCTAGCTATTTGGGAGGCTGAGGCAGGAGAATCGCTTGAACCCAGGAGGCAGAAGTTGCAGTGAGCCGAGATAGCGCCACTGCACTCCAGCTTGGTGACAGAGTGAGACTCTGCCTCTAAATAAATAAATAAATAAATAAACAAACAAACAAACAAAATTTGTTGGATATAAATGTCTGTTAACTTTCCTGCTTATCAATGAGTTGATCACTATGCTTTCTGTGACTTGTTCATTTATATTCTTTGATTATTTTTCTATTGGGTTATTAGCTTAATTAATTTGAAGTTTTTTTTAATATGCAAAGAATATTGCCTTTTATGTTGTTTACAATAACAATGTTTTCTTTCAGTGTGTAGCTTCTATTTTCACTCTCTCTCTCTGTCTTTCTTTCATTTGTTTGAGATAGAGTTTCTCTCTATCACCCAGGCTGAAGTTCAGTGGCATGATCTTGGCTCAGGGCAATCTCCACCTCCTGGGCTCAAGTGATCCTTTAACCTCAGCCTCCCAAGTAGCTGTGACCACGGGCG
>NW_012100236.1:0-1347 GCF_000951045.1 Mandrillus leucophaeus | reverse complement strand
AAAAAAAAAAAAAAAAAAAAAAAATTCTAATTTATTAATATAACGTATATTCTTTTAAATACAAACCGTAATGTATAGTGTGATTTTGTTGATAACTTACTTTTAAATCTATCTTAAGCATTTGTAGATGTTCCCTTTCAGGTATAGATAAAGGACAGGCCTATCTGAGACCTGTTAAGGACTTCTTTCATAATCTTCTATTTATTAAACTCTGAGTCTCTTCTACGCGTCATGTTTTCTGTATACCTAGTTGTTCCATGTTAAATTAATGTGTTTTTTAAAATTAGGTGTCAAAAAATTGGACAAATTACAGAGCATTTGCCGTCTCTTTCTGTTTGTAGAAGTTTGAGGTTCACCTTTTATATGGTCTTTAGTCATCTGACTTCGTTTTATTTGATCTATATTATATATCCTAGGAAAGAGAATAGAGCCAACTTGCTAAATATTTTTATTCAGTACTCTCAGCAAACCATTTGTAAATATTTACTGTGTACCTACAATGTCCAGGTCACAACTGTAGGCTTCTGTATGCTGGAGCTGAGATAAAGTTGTAAAATTTTTAGGAATTTTGTGATCTGGTTGTTTAACACAGCCATTATATAAACGTAAGTTACATAAACTTACAGTTAAATAAATTATATTAAAAATAAAATGAGGCCAGACGCAGTGGCTCACGCCTGTAATCCCAACCCTTTGGGAGGCCGAGGCGAGTGGATCACGAGGGCAGGAGTTTGAGAGCAGCCTGGCTAACATGGTGAAACCTCGTCTCTACTAAAAATACAAAAATTAGCCGGGCGTGGTGGTGAGCGCCTGTAATTCCAGCTACTGGGGGAGCTGAGGCAGGAGAATCATTTGAAACTGGAAGGCGGATGTTGCAGTGAGCCAAGATTGCGCCACTGCACTTCAGCCTGGGCAACAAGAGCGAAATTCTGTCTCAATCAATCAATCAATCAATCAATCAATAAACAAATAGAACAGATACTCAAAACTCATCACTTTCTAAATATTATATTACAGGCATCATTTTACATGTTCTTTAGACAATTTAAGTTATTGTGTCCATATGATAAAATGCCATACATGTGCACTGCTGGGCATCTTTTTTCAACTCTGTGCATATTGGCATCATACTGATACCTTGAAATTGGCCATGGAGGGGATATTAGCACCACAGAAATCAGTATATGCTTGAAATCATTTCCCTTCCTCCCTTCCAGCCTACTTACAAACATTTTTCAGCACATCACTGCTTCTAGGTGCTACTTAAAGTCAGAATCAAGAGTAGCTGTGGCATTAAGGAAATCCAGTCTTCTGTGTAAGAAAGGTCAAAGGGGGAGGATTAGGGCT
>NW_012100235.1:0-1524 GCF_000951045.1 Mandrillus leucophaeus | reverse complement strand
GCATTCCAGCGTGGGCAAGAGAGACAGACTCCATAAAAAAAAAAAAAAAAAAAAAAAAAAAATTATGTGGCTGAGCACATGGAGAGGCACTTTGAGCACTTTGGGAGGCCAAGGAGGGTGGATCACTTGAGGTCAAGAGTTTGAGACAGCCTGGCCAACATGGTGAAACCCCATCTCTACTAAAAAAAAAAAAAAAAAAGTACAAAAAATTAACTAGGAGTGGTGGGGCACGCCTGTAGACCCAAATACTTGGGAAGCTGAGGCATGAGAATCACTTGAACCCAAGAGGCAGAGGTTGCAGTGATCCAAGATTGCGCCTCTGCAACATAGCAAAACCCTGTCTGGGCAACAGAGCAAGAGTGTCTGAAAAAAAAAAAAAAAAAGGAAGAGAAGACACCCAGAACCCAGATAGTCTTGAAGCAGGTAGAGAAAAGCTCAGAGCTAATAAGGAAGGAGACCACTACTACTCCTGCTGCCCTCCTCCCCTCACCTTGCCTAGTTCACAAGACAGGAGGAAAGAGAGAGCAAAAAGTTAGAAAGAAACAAAAGTAAGATAAATAGCCAGATAACCTTGGCACCACCACCCGGCCCTAGGAGTTAAACAAAGTAATAATAATAACATCAACCCCTGGCCTAAACTACTTGTGTTATCTGTAAATTCCAGACACTGTATGAAAAAAAGCATTGTAAAACTTTGTTCTGTTAGCTGATGCATGTAGGCCCCAGTCACGTTTCCCACGCTTGCTCAATTTATCACGACCCTTTCACGTGGACCCCTTAAAGCTGTAAGCCTTTAAAAAGGTCAAATATTTCTTTTTCAGGAAGCTCGGCTCTTAAGACGCGAGTCTGCCGACTCTCCCGGCGGAATAAAAAACCTCTTCCTTCTTCCAGTGTCTGAGGAGTTTTGTCTGCGGCTCGTCCTGCTACACTAAGAGAATGTTTCTCATTTATTCCAGGCATGAGGTTTCATGCATGTCTGGCTCAAGCTAGGCAAAGCTGAGGACCCACAGGTGACTCAGTCTGGCTGGTTGGGGAGAGAGGTAGGGACAGCAGGTCTGAGACACAGGGAGGTGTAGGGATTTGGGGAGCTCAGGGGAGGGAGGAGCCAGGGAAAGGAACTCCTTACTGAGAAGGTCCCCTAAATAAGACCTTCTCACCCCTGGCACCCTTTCCTGTTGTTTTTGCAGAATTTCTAGACCATTTATCTGTCCTTTGAAGACACACCCTAGATGGGGTTTATAGGCTCAGCTGTGAGATGTTCTAAGAATTAGACTTGGCTTCACCCTTCTCAGCTGTAGGACCTTGGGCAGAAAACTTACCTTCTTCTGGGTTCCAATTTTCTTATCTGCAAAATGAGGTTGAAAACAGTTCAACAGCCTGCCATAGTACAGGTGCTCAATGGGAACTGCCCATCATTAGGTTTTTTTTTTTTTTTTTTAGTAGAGACGGGGTTTCACTGTGTTAGCCAGGATGGTCTCGATCTCTTGACCTCGTGATCCGCCCGTCTCGGCCTCCCAAAGTGCT
>NW_012100234.1:0-2116 GCF_000951045.1 Mandrillus leucophaeus | reverse complement strand
TGGAGGTAATCAGGATAGAGCTTGCAGGCTTTTCCTGAAAAGTAATTACACAAATATAATAGAAAGTAAAATATGGTTTGTCTGTTGACTCAAATATATTTAGAACTGTGAGAAATGCTCAAGCTGGCCTGGCGCAGTGGCTCACACGTGTAATTCCAGTCTTTTGGGAGGCCAAAGCAAGCAGACTTTTTAAGCTCAGGAATTCAAGTAGCCTTGGCAACATGGTGAAACCCTGGCTCTACCAAAAATACAATAAATTAGCCAGGCATGGTGCCACGTTCCTGTGGTCCCAGCTACTTGGGAGGCTGAGGTGGGAAAATCATTGAGCCTGGGAGGTGGAGGCTGTGGTGAGCCAAGATCCTGCCACTGCACTCCAGCCTGGGTGACAGAGTGAGACCCTGTCTAAAAACAAACAAACAAAAAAATAAAATAAAATAAATGCTCAAGCTAGAACAACCTTAAATGAAACCATTAATCTATATTAAAATTATCTCTCCTAAATACAACTTTAATGTAACAAATGAAATTTGTGAAGAACATGGTGCATATGATATTGCTTTGTAATTATGACCAGTTAGAATTTTCAATCTGATTATTTTCAAAATCAAAACAAAACTGTGGTAATGACCTTTTAAAATTCTAATTTCATTAATCATTTAATTATCTCTGCTTTTGGTAGAACCATGTATTAGGGAATTATTTTATGCCAGATTATGATAGGGAAAAATCTTAAAATGAGGCATTGAAGAACTTTGCAAAAGCAACAAAATTAGCTGAAAATTAGGGCACATTTTATTGGGCTATTGAGTGAGCCTGCAATAATGACAGCACTATACCCTCTCATATTGTATTTGTCCTAGGAAAGGAAGTGCAGAGTTTATGTAGTTTGGAAGAAATAGAGGTTTTCCTCTAGAACATTATTTGAGTTATCTTCAGGTCCATCGTGCTGGGACCTGTGCCAGGGTAAATGAATGAACTATTGCATAATAAGTTCTGCAGACAAGTAATATTACAAGCTTATGGCTTAATAAGTAATTGCTGCATAGGTGACCCTAGAGAGTCCTTGCCTCCAAGTCAGTATGCAGAAAGCAGGGGCAGAACAGATGTTGCAATCTTCTCAAGTTAAGGGATACCTCAGGATACCTCACAATGTTTCCCCAATGGTGTGGTGTTCAAGGTTCTCTGTGGTCTGACCCCAGCCTAAATCATCTGTCCTGTTTGACATGCTATGTGACCTATGGTCCATTCTCATAGACTGTCACCCCACACATACCATGCCCTCTACCAACTTAATACTAAGCAGAATTAGAATAGTATGAGTTCAACTATATAAAATAGATATATAGGGGAAAAACAGTGAAAGGAAACATACTAAATGCTTCAGTGGTCACCTCTCAGAGGCACTATGTTTCCTTTTTGTCAGATATTACTAAATGAACAAGTTCTTTGTTTCTTCTATAAGCCAAAAGTTGTTATTTTAACTCTTCTCTGAATATAGAAATATGTTTCTTTCTGCCCACACAGTCAAATATTTCTTGTATCTTTCTAACAAAGGCAGAGTAAAATATAGCAGAGATAAGCAACTAGATTTTCTATTTTCTGTATTTTATTCAACCACAATCATCTTTTTTTATTTTTGATGCATAAAATTATACAGTAAGAATTACATTTTTTCTTTAGTCCAAATTGTGGTGATGATGGCAGAGTATGGGGGTGAGGTAGAATTATCTTCTTAATGGAAAAGGTGGTTTTTTAAATCCTTTGCCTGCTTCACTAAAAATTGAATCAGATCATCTGTAAAGCCTCTTCTGGCAGTAAAATTCTATGATTCCAAGTTCATTTCTATATTCAATCTCAGTTACCAATTTCACTTGATATTTTGCATGTATTTGAATATTGCTACCTGCTCGTCTATCCTTGATTCAACTTTTTCATAAACTTTCCCCAAACTCTGATATAAATGAGTTAGTTCAACTTTAAAAGTGTGTTAAAAGTCAGCTAGCAAAACTGTTTGATGCTTAATAACATTATCTTTAGTGGCATGAAATTAAATTAACTTGTCTGCCACTCTGAAATTTTTATGCTTAACATTATTTCCATTTCTCTAGAACAGTTA
>NW_012100233.1:0-1716 GCF_000951045.1 Mandrillus leucophaeus | reverse complement strand
CCTCCCTCCCTCCCTCCTCCTTTCTCTTTTCCTTTCTTTTTCTTTTTTTTCCCTCGAGACAGGGTCTTGCTCTAACGCCCAGACTGGAGTGCAGTGGCATAATCATGGCTCACTGCAGCCTCAAACTCCCAGGCTCAAGTGATCCTCCCACATTAACCTTCTGAGTAGCTGGGACCACAGGCATGTGCCAACGTGCCCTGCTAATCTGGGGGGACCTTGAAGGTAGAGACAGTGTCTCTCTATGTTGCCCAGGCTGGTCTTGAATTCCTGTGCTTAAGTGATCTTCTGCCTTGGCCTCCCAAAGTGTTGGGATTACAGGTGTGAGGCACCACCCCTAGCCTGACAGTTTTTTTTTTAATAATACATTTAGCATAAATTGATTAATATTTATTCTCTGAAACACTTTTAGTTTGATAAGCAAGATTTTTAAAATACCATTCCAATATACAAACCTTCAAGGCTTAGGAGTCAAGTTCTCCTATTTGAAATTCAAGATTTCATAATTTAGGAATGATGTAAACCCTGATTAAGTAAGGAAATTGAGGAAAATTTTAGGAAGTATAAAACGTACTTTCCTTCATTTTTATAAAATCCTGTAGCATTTAAAATTTATCATAATGATACAAAATAAACTTTCAAATAGAAATGTCAATTATAATCTAAATTTTAAAATTCATCTAGGAATAGCAAACGTTATAGCATATACATGAATTTAGAGTCTAATAGTAACATATCTCTTAAAAGTAGAGAAACATTCAAGATCAAGACAACAACATAGCAGAGCCTGCCATGATTTCTCCTGTTCTCAATTTAAATAGTTATACAATATACAAAAGATAAAAGCACACAAAACAGAAAATATGAATAAGAGGCAAAGAATGCCTGAGCCAGGCTTAATTCCCACTTCATTTGATTGATTTATATTCTCTTCTTTCCAGAAAAGATTTAAACCAGTTTACAAGGATAAACAAAATATGACAAAAGAGTATAAATTAAAGTTGGAAGAAATAAAGGATAAACACTGAGAAGATAAATGAAGCCAGGAATATGCCAAAATGCATTCTATAATAACTCACTGGCTGATGTTGAGTCACACATTCATATTTAAGCTTTCAAATAGCCAAGCAAAAGACATAGTTATTTTCATTTGTATAACTGAGGATGTTTTGAGATTTGCTAAAACGAAATATTAAAAACAAAGACACACACCTATATTGGCACTAAGGAAGGATTTTAACTGATGAAGATCATCAAAGAACATAGGCAGGTGCATTAAATGATGTTATCAAGAATATCCTTGTAAAGGTTGTAATGATGAGTTTCATAGAGTGGCTGTTCATGATAAATTAATATATTCTAAGAATATTACTTACGGGCATCCATTCAGGGATGATCTAAAGGATTAACAGTTGGAGGTACAAGGATTCTCTTCAGAAAATTGTTTTGAATCAGCTTTAGACTACCGATAATTGAAGGAAAACTGAATATGAGGAGAATACAAAAAGGCGTTGAAAACAAATTAAAAGCATAGCTGATATTGAAGAAAATTGAAATAGTGATATGGAGGACATATTTTAAAGGGCATGGGATAGTGCAGAAATACATAAAAATATAATAAGGAAAATAGAGGATAGAGCATCAAGCTTCAGAAAACAAGGAGAGGTTTATAGAGATTTTTGGTCATCAAAGACAATTGTAACCATACATGGAATGCTA
>NW_012100232.1:194940-195308 GCF_000951045.1 Mandrillus leucophaeus | reverse complement strand
ATATTCTGTTGATTTGGGGTGGAGAGTTCTATAGATGTCTATTAGGTCTGCTTGCTGCAGAGATGAGTTCAATTCCTGGATATCCTCGTTAACTTGCTGTCTCGTTGATCTGTTTAATGTTGACAGTGGGGTGTTGAAGTCTCCCATTATTATTGTATGGGAGTCTAAGTCTCTTTGTAAGTCTCTAAGGACTTGCTTTCTGAATCTGGTTGCTCCTGTATTGGGTGCATATATATTTAGGATAGTTAGCTCTTCCTGTTGAATTGATCCCTTTACCATTATGTAATGACCTTCTTTGTGTCTTTTGATCTTTGATGGTTTAAAGTCTGTTTTATCACAGACTAGTATTGCAACCCCTGCTTTTTTTT
>NW_012100232.1:188191-190800 GCF_000951045.1 Mandrillus leucophaeus | reverse complement strand
GGGCTGCAGCAGCTGACCAGCACCGATTGGCTGGCACTCCCTAGTGAGATGAACCCAATACCTCAGTTGAAAATGCAGAAATCACCTGTCTTCTGTGTTTCTCGCGCTGGGAGCTGGAGACTGGAGCTGTTCCTATTTGGCCATCTTGCTCCACCCCCTTATGCAAATTTTATAAGTCAGGTATGCTAGCTCTAGTTAAGACCAAGGAAATTAATATAGTTTAAAAAGCTAGTATATATACTATGTCATTATGTATAGTTAATGTGCATTGTTGTTTTTAGTGGGGCATTGACATTAAATCATGAAATTTACTGAAATTTATCTACCTTTTAAACAATAGACAGTAATAAACATTAATTTAATACTTAGATAGCAAAATGATGACAGCCTTTATTTCTGATAATAATTACAAGTGGAGTTATATCATATAATATATGTGTAGTTCTGTATGTCTAGTACTAGAGTTTCTTCATAAACCAGAAAAAATATTAGTCTATATCTTCCTTGATAATGATTTTAGGAGAAAGCTAAGAAGGTAATGAATTCAAAAATATTTAATATTAATGTGCAAATTTTAGATGACAGAAGGACAAATATATAAAAATTGGAGGATCTTTGTGCAGGAAATGATCTTTATGCTAGAGATAACATAAAATCCATGATGCAAGCATAGGTAAAAATTTAAAGGAACTTTTACTTTCTTCAAATTTCTTCAAATATGAAGAAGATAATTTTGTAATTTTTAGTCTTTCCAGAGAAAATCAACATGCAGGTAAGGGTATGATTAAATTATTTTTGCTCATACAGATTATATGAATAAATAGCATATCTGGTATCAAAGCACAATAGTTTCCATGGACACCAGATTTAATGACTAGGTAGGAAAATTATGTTCCCAAATCCATAAGTTACATTTCTAATAGAGTTCTGACTGATACTTCAGTTTATAAACTTCTCTTATTTAGTTTTTTTAAAGCCATAAATATTTGGGGAAGGTTTTTTACCGATGTGTTTTAATTGTGTGTTTTAAAATTACATGTGTGCTACATGTCTATGTGTGACATGTCTATATGTGTGAATAAAACACGTTATTAGTTATTAGATGGTTGGACTTTTCAACATATCACTGAAATAGGCACTGAAGCCATAAAATACTACAGTATGTGGTACTAAAATCAATATGTGGTTTTAAAAATAATATTGGTACATAGCTTCTCTTCTTACATTAATTCAAAATTCCTTCACTCTTAAAAAAAATTTACAGTTCTAAATCAACACATTCAATTAAATATGAGGATATAATCTGATATTTAATTATATTACTTTCTAAAATATAAATAAAATATGAGTTTGTTAAATATTTAAATATAATGAAAACAAAATATTTATTTAGTTATTTAGTAATTTTTAGTTAAATGATACTTCAACATCAAATTGAACTATTTTTATATGAGGTGGAAAAAAACTCAAGACTCGACAAGGTTGTGTGCTTTATCCAAGGTGAACAAATAAAAATTGATTTAATATGATCTCATTAATTTTGTAAGTGAACCTTTTTTTAAGCAAATGCCATTTAAGAAGTACTGGATGAATAATGAGTTTAGAGAATTGTTATTATGTGTTTGTGTATGTATGTGTTTGTGCATATAGACATTTTTAAATTGTATTCATACATATGGATATGATTTAAAATTGAATTGGATGTACATCCAAAGCTGCATGTATACAATGATTATATGGCACCAGATATAGCTCTTTTAATTAAGTTCATTATTTTTAAACTAACTCCATAGCTTATTGAAATATGAACATTATTTATTTATGGTATTTGTAGAAAATTCTACAGAATCTGATATTGTCATTTCATTTTGTTGTGATTTATTAACTTTTTGATAAATATTTCATGAGATACTTATTTCTAAAGCTAGTAGAGTGTTCTGAGTTAGGGAGTGTCTGTTTAGTAATGTCAGTGTCCACACACTTTGGGCAGCATTTGCATTTAGGTTACATTGACTGAAGAATGCAGGATCATGAAAAAGCACACACTAATCCTTAATTTAATTTCTTGCAAAGCTCTAACCAATGTTTATATGTCATCTTCAATGTACAAAGGACTTGAAACTAAGAACTCCAGAATCCTAGCCTTAGAAAACTGAGCATTCATACTTAGGAGAAAATGTAAAACATATTTAGGAATTAAATCAAAACATGTTTTCTGCCTCTTAACTGTCTTAAGCAAAAACAAAAAACCTTCAAATGTGGTTCATAGACTAAAAAACAATACAGAGGCATCAACAAACAAATTAGCCAATATCTGAAGGTCCCAACATATTAGCCAAGAATGAAAATCACATCACTACATGAAATTTTCATGTGTCTAATTATTTGAGAATCTCTCTCTTAACTAACAGCACATGTTTAAGCAAATATTTTCAATTAGGCCGGGCGCAGTGGCTCATGACTGTAATCCGTGCACTTTGGGAGCCCGAGGTAGGCAAATCACCTGAGGTCAGGAGTTTGAGACCAGCCTGTCCAACACGGTGAACACACACCGTCTCTACTAAAAATACAAAAATACAAAAAAAAAAAAAAAAAAAAAAAAAAAAAAA
>NW_012100232.1:180652-187771 GCF_000951045.1 Mandrillus leucophaeus | reverse complement strand
CATCTTGAGTAACAGAGGGAGACTCCGTCTCAAACATATATGTGTATATATATATTCAATTAAATTGTTACATTGTGAGGAATAATTAATAGAATCATAATACTAAAAATTCCCAGAGCAACCACCATAAAACCTCAGAAAGGAAGTTAATATGTGGTCATTGTCATTAACTGAGACTATTCATGTTATCATTTATTATTTTATTTTATTTTTATTTATTCTTAACAGTATTATTTTTAAGAGTATGCTGGTCAAAGGACACGAAATTTCAGCTGGACAGAAAGAAAAAATTCAAATGATCTGTTGTACAGTATGGTGCCTATAGTCAATATATTGTATATTTGAAAATTGCCAAGAGAGTGGATTTTAACTATTTTTGTCACAAAAAAAGTATGTGAAATAATACATATGTTAATTGGATGGATTTAGCCATTCCAAAATGTATACATTATGAAAAGATCATAAATATATACGCCTTTTACTTGCCAACTTAAATAAATAAAATGGTTTAAAAAAGGATAAATACTCTGTATTTTTAATGCATTAAATTGTGGTAAAATATTCAATTTGAATAAAATTATTGAAATATATATGAGGTGTCTTCTGCTGCTAACCACAGAGCCAAGAATATTATAGGTTCTTAATCAAATACTAGCAAATGAAAGAAGTAATGAAGGAATGTTTACATTATTTGGGGAGTAGTAGAAAATTTAGTGGGAAGATGATACCAGTCACTCTCCTTCTTCTCTCCACAAATGGAGGGTAAACTTAGCTACAATTATGTGAAGTTTAGAACCTGGGTAGGTACATACAGAGTTATTCAAGGGGTAGAATCGCATTTTGCTTATGCCTTATCATCATGCATATATACAGCAGCAGAATGTAACACTGACCAAAGAAGTACAAAAAGAAGAAAATTAATGGCAATCCAAGATTGGAAACATAGCATACTTCAGGAAAATAGTCAAGCACCCTTGATAATGCCCTGTAGATATTTTCCTATGCACAGTGTTGGTGCACACATGCTAGTAGCTGCCTAACACTTCAGAATGAAGAATGTGGCTGCAGGATGAAGCAGCTGATTCTGGGAGAGTGGACGAAGGGAAATAAAATTTGCCTCGTGGGAATTATTGCTAGTGCAGTCCCAGAAGCAAAAAGAATTGCTTAGCCAAAATTTTTCTTAGAGCCAGTCTTTTTCCATTTCCCTGTAAATGCAATTTTCTACATTAAATGCACACATACACATTCAATAATATTGTAATTACATGTGAGTGAGCTTTTCTTCTGAAAAAAAGTAGAAAATATACAACCTGTCCAAACTTCCAGTGTGCAAATTCTACTTATCAAGAAAAAAAAAAATGTACTCATAAGGACATATGTGCTGTTGCTTATTATCTAAATCTTTTGTGTGTTTGAAGTATGTGTGCCCTTCTAATTAATGACTTTGGTAAAACGTCATCATTAAAAAATAATATAACATGGCCACAGATGCAGAGAATTTATATTTGTTTCTGAACTTCAACCGCTAATTAGTGTCAAGATACTGTCTGTGACACAGTGCATTCATATTAACTGGATGCAATGTATTTTATTTTGAAATAAGTACTTGCTGTCAGAGAAAACTGTATAAATGTGACATATTCAGGCTATAGGCCTGATGGGCCATTTGCAGTGAGAGAGAAACCTTACAAGCATTAGAGTCAGCCTTTCTCTGAGAAATGAGGGCAGGGTAATACATATCTGTCCTGAGAAAAACTCTGAGACGTGGTAGAAGGCTAATGTTCACACTCTATCTAATTGCTAAATAAGATGACTTTTTGTTTGGAATCTGTATGTGAATATCTTTCCTGACAGTCTCAGGCAATGTGTTGCTGTTTTACCTAGTCCTGCAAGACTCCATATGATTCATGAAAGAATGTTAGATTCTTGCCTGAAACTAGTTATGGTTATCATAGTAAATAAATTAATGAAAAATTATGTGCTATAGGTAATTAAAAGAGCTATGCAATGTATGCAGGCCTGCTTCCACTCAAATCTATATAGAATTGATGGTTTAATGTATATTATTTAATTCAAACATAAATGTAAATTTTATTGTATGTTAAAAATAAGAGGGAGTTTATAGTCATAAATATGAATAAATAAATGATTTATCTTATCAGTGTAGAATATAAAGCACATCATAACAAAACATAATGTCATGAAGGGATTAAAGGCATGAAGATGAACAGAATACAACCATTTTTTATGATTACTTACATTCTATGTTCTGCAAAAGTACAAGTAGCACAGTGGGACTTTAGAGTAGAAATATTATCCATAGACATAATACAAACACAATTGAATGTCTTCTGCTGCCATGTAACTAACTACATTATGGACTTATTTTAAATAAAACACAATTTACTACAAAAAAATTTTCATTTCCAATTTTGCAAATATAAATAATTACTATTAGAAAAATCTTCCCAAATCTGACTAGTATGATAACATAAAATTGTTTCAAACACAAATTAAAGAGAGCTATATACCAAAAGCATATGACAAAAAAATGCAATAATGCCAGTGGTTAAATTTTTGTTTTTAAAGCTATAGATTCATGTCCTAATTCAAAGTTTTAAGTTTGCTAATTTTTCCTTGTGTCATCTTCAACTAAGCTAAACCACATATCAGCTTCTACTGAGCTATTTGATTTATGCCAAATGGATTTAATAATTTATTCTAAATTAAAATAATATACTTTTAATCTGAATGATCCTTCACAATTCACCAGCACTTTTATATACATTTTATCATGTGACCTTCGCAACAACCATTGTCTGTCAATTTGATTATGGAAACTGAAATCTGAGGCCTGAAGTACACAACTTTTATGCTCCAGCCATAATACATGGTTTGGCTCTTGGTGCCCACCCAAATCTCATCTCAAATTGTAACCCCCAAGTGTCGAGGGAGAGACCTATAATCTCCATGTGTCGAAGGAGGAAGGTGATTGGATCATGGAGGGGGGTGGGGTGTTGCACCCATGCTGTTCTCTTGATAGTCAGTTCTCACGAGATCTGATAGCTTTATAAGTGTTTGAACATTCCTCCTTCATTCTTCTCTCTACCACCACTTTGTGAAGAAAGTGCTTGTTTCTCCTTTGCCTTCTGCCATGTTTATAAGTTTCCTGAGGCCTCCCCAGTCATGTTGACCTGCGAGTCAATTAAACTTCTTTCCTTTATAAATCACCCAGTCTCAAGTATTTCCTTTTAGCAATGTGAAAATGGACTAATACAGTTAACTTGTACAAGGAGTGGGGTACTGCTGTAAAGATACAGAAAATGTGGAAGCAACTTTGTAACAAGGCAATGGGCAGAAGCTGGAACAATCTGGAGAGCTCAGAATAAGATAGGAAGATGTGGGAAAGTTTGGAACTTCCTAGAGACTTGTTGAATGGTTTTGACCAAAGTGTTGATAGTGATATGGACAATGAACTCCATGCTGAGGTGGTCTCAGATGGAGATGAGAAACTTATTGGAAACTGGAGCAAAAGGCACTCTCACTATGCTTTAGAAAAGAGACTGCATCATTCTCTCCCTGCCCTAGAGATCTGTGGAACTTTGAACTTGAGAGACATAATCTGAAATCAGAACTTATGTTTAAAAGGGAAGCAGAGCATAAAGTTGGGAACGTTTGCAGTCTGACATTATGATAGAAAAGAAAAACCACTTTGCTGAGGAGAAATTCAAGCCTGCTGCAGAAAGTTGCATAAGTAGTGAGGAGCCGAATGTCCCATATTGGGGACTTTCACAGCAGCTCCTCCCATCACAGGCCTGGAAATCTAGAAGGAAAAATTAGTTTTTGGGTGGGGCCCAGGGCCCTGCTGCTTTGTCTCAGAGAATACTTTGGACTGTGAACTTTTGACTTAATGCTGAAATGAGTTCAGACATTGAGGGACTGTTGGGAATGCATGATTGGTTTTGAAATGTGAGGACATGAGATTTGGGAGAGGACAGGGGCAGAATGATATGGTTTGGCTCTGAGTCCCCACCTAAATCTCATCTCAAATTGTAATTCCCACGTGTGGAAGGAGGGATCTGTAATCCTCACATGTCAAGAGAAGGAGGCAATTGGATCATGGGGACAGTTTCTCCTATGATGTTCACTTTATAGTGAGTGAGTTCTCAGGCGGTCTGATGGTTTTATAAGTGTTGGAAGCTCTTGCTTTGTTTTTCTCTCTCCTGCCACCTTGTGAAGAAGGTGCTTGCTTCTTCTTCCCCTTTCACCACGACTGTAAGTTTCCTGAGGCCTCCCCAGACATGCGGAACTGTGAGTCGATTAAACCTTTTTTCTTTATAAATTACTCAGTGTCAGGTATTTCTTTATAGCAGTGTGAAAATCAACTAATACACACAGTCTCTCAATATCTCTCTCTCACACACTCTCTAACACACACACACACACACACACACACACACACTTACCTTTGCACAGAAATGACAAAAATGAAAAAGTCTTCCAGGCTTAAAAAATAATCATTTTTTCTCACATACACTTGTGGTAAATCTTTCTAATTCAAATTTTGATAGCCTGTTAAACAATTTATGGAGTAAAAGACCAGTTGCCAAGCCCCACACCCACTACTGAATGCAATCCAGGCAGGGATGGGTAAGATTGAAACCAAGTGATAGGAATACAGCCTGACTTTAAGTTCCCTGTCTAGAGTGGAGTGAAGATCCAGGACCACTGCTCTGACCAGGGCCTTGATTCCTAGGGAACCTGGAACCAGCTTTGAAGTGCCGTGTCTCTTCCATCTGACCAACACAGACAAAGCATTTGAGCTTTTTACTGAGTGGTCTATTTTTCAGACATAAAGGATGAGAAATATTTGAAATATTACAGATGCTTGGTAATCTCTTAGATAAGTTTTCTCCTTGCTTCTTTCTAGAAGTTAGACTCTCCTTTGAAGAAATGTATGTATAATTAACTGATTTTCCTGAATGCCGCAAGAAAATCTACTTAAAAACTCTCACCATTTCACTCCTTTACTTTGTGTTTCTCAGAAAGCTTTTGCCATCAATACTAATATTTACTCTATATTTTATGTTTGCTCTGAAAAGTATAACAGAAAGTACGGTGATTGCATAATGAATTCTATTCTTTTTGAATGCTGGTATACAATAACATAAATTTTGATAAGCCAAAAGGTGATTCTTATCTCAGAGAGAAGCCTACTCGCTCTCTGATTATCATATTTTGTACATAAATATAACTTCTTACAAAGTAAAATTCCTTCATCTATGAACTTAGTTAAGAGTGTTGAGTGCCAACTATTTCTCAGACTACCAGTAAATGACTTAGTAAGATTTGTATCCAGGAACTAAAGTAGATGCTTAAACTATTTGTGGTGACTTATATTAGTCATAAAATTTAACATTTATATGCTAACTCATATGGCAACATTATTGATGAAAACAAAATATTGAGGTATGAAGAACATTTTATGTTGAAAAGATAGCAAATTGTTCACTAGAATTCCTTTCTCCCTCTCTCCTTTCATTTGGTAATTAAAAACACCTGTCTTTGAGTTTTAGCTGTATGCATGTTGTTCCAACTATATCCTACATTGCATAGGTTTTCATTCATTAGCTGTAACCATGTGGAATAAGTTATGACCAAAAGAATGCAAGCAAAAATAATGTGTACAAATTTACATATGTATTAGTTGAAGGAGGTGTATGTATTTTATATATGTATATATACTCAATGCCTGTTCATTATTTATTGTACGCTAGCTTAAAAAAAATGCTGACTTTGGGACTCCCTAGATTATAAGGAGACAACTTTCTCTAAGGTGAATATAGAGGATATATACCTGGAACTGGGCAATTTACAAAAGAAAGATGTTTAAATTATGGCAGAAGCCAAGGAGGCACAAGTCACATCTTATGTGGATGGCAGCAGGCAAAGAGAGACTTTGTGCAGGGCAATTCCCATTTTTAAAACCATCGGATCTCATGGGACCCTTTCACTAATACGAGAACAGCACAGGAAAGACCCACCAATGATTCAATCATCTTCCACCAGGTCCCTCCCACAACACATGGGAATTATGGGAGCTATCGCATGAGATTTGGGTGGGGAAACAGAGCCGAACCATATCAGGATTATTGACACTTTTAAATTAGTTTAGCTATTAAATCAACTATAGCTGTATATGCACGTTAGGTATATATATGCCACGAGTAGATAGTTGTATATACCCATATATACACAGAGAGAAATAGACACATGGGGGAAAGGAGGATTTTTTTTTAATTTTTATTTTTTAAAGGGAACATGTTTTCACAAATGTTAGTATCGAGTTTGGAGTCACAAGCTTAATATTTTCAAACTGTCCTATACAAATAGTATGTAATGGTTTCCTTAGGCTCCTCACTGGCTTTAAATCATATTTGCATGCATTTTGCTGGTATTCCTATGGAATGTTTACTTTAAATACATAAAACAGAATTGCTGTTTAGAGGAACCAAGTTTATTTCATTGCATACTCTTCAGTTATATTTTATGTGCTACCAAACGGATCAGGAAACAATAAAATCCATGTTTTACTCTATTGAGAAGTTTATATTTCCAATGATAAAATGAGAATTTCTGGTATATATTTGATGAAAACTGCAGAACTAATAACATTTTACTCTTAAGAAGTGAAAACACAATGATTCTTTTTTAAAGGCAATGTGATATAAATAAATTTTAATTTTGTGCGGACTATACCAATTGCACTGATGACAACACTCCTGCCAAAAATAAGACTCAATGAAAAATACAAGGACTATATGCATGAGTCACTTATTCTCAATACACTGTTTTGATGTCAGTCATTATCTTTTTTGGTGGTTGTTGGGGTAAGTATAATCAGAACCATATATTGAACAAGTTTAACAGTTGATCCTACACATCTACAGATTTAAAAATTAGCATAATTTATCATATATCATTTGCAAATAAGCAGTGTTTTGGCATTGATGTTCCCCCTGAATTTTACAGTGCTTGAGCAAAATCCAGCTGTATAAAATTCTGGGTATATTATGGTCTATTCCAAGCTCGTGCTCACAATAACTAATAGGTAGATTG
>NW_012100232.1:173871-179432 GCF_000951045.1 Mandrillus leucophaeus | reverse complement strand
CAGCACTTTGGAAGGCCGAGGCGGGCAGATCACCTGAGGTCGGGAGTTTGAGACCAGCCTGACTAACATGGAGAAATCCCATCTCTACTAAAAAACAAAAAATTAGCTGGGTGTGGTGGCGCATGCCTGTAATCCCAGGTACTCAGGAGGCTGAAGCAGGAGAATCGATAGAACCTGGGAGCAAGATGTTGCGGTGAGCCGAGATTGCGCCATTGCACTTCAGCCTGAGAAACAAGAGCGAAACTCTGTCTCAAGAAACAAACAAAACAAAACAAAACAAAACAAAAACAGCAGTTTTTCTTTTAAGCATGAGTGGTGAGAGAAAATGAAACAAGTATTATAACTGCTTAAATTTATTTATTTTAAGCTTAAAGCTGAGGGGGCTCACAGGTGGTCACAAAAAGTGGACTAAGACAGCAAAGTGCATTTTAAGATGTGTAATTACTTTTTTCCTATTTTTATTGGTATAAAATACATAATATAGGTATATAAATCTGAAGCTAATGAATGCTTATATTCATATACATCTGTGTGATCACGCTCAGATTTAGATGTGTATCTTTTCCATCACACCTGAATGTTCCTTCATATTCTGTCTCATTCAATACCTTTGCCCAGGGGTAGCAGCTATTCTGACTATCACCATTGATTTGTTAGTTTCATCAGCCCTTAAGTTTCATATATATGGGGATACGTGGTATATATAATGTGGTATTTAGTTTCTTTCATACACTTCTACTTTTTTTTTTTTAAGCCTCTGTTAAGTAGTCATTATAGAATATAAACATTTAGCTCTCATCCATGGGCCCCAATTCGTCTCAGTATAATCAGTGTTCATGTTTTTAAAGCTAGGTAAACAATACAAATCTGAGTCTTGAACTATATAATGATTATAATTATTTTCTATTTATATTTCCTTTGGAGGTAATGTTTCATTTTTCATTTGCTTTGCTCTCCATGTGCCTGTCACTAATTTGTTTCCAAACATTCTCCACTAAGTGTCAAGTTTCTCCTAAAACATTGAGACCTGGGATATAACAGGAGTTTCATCTTCTTGGAACTATTTTCTCTGGAGCCATCAGTTCTGCCCCAGTCTGGTCAGGTATTAATACAGACCATGTACTTGTCCCATAGGTGCTCTCTGTAAATATCAGTTGAAGCCCAGATATACTAGAACAGAAGAAGGAGAAAAAGATACAGGAAGACAAAAAAATGGAATGTCAGGAGAAGCAAATGAAGGCCAGATATAAAAGGAAAGAAATGAAGGAAATAAGGAAGGGGGAAATGAAAACGAAAGGAAAGAGAAGAGAATGAAGGAAGTAAACCACAAAAATCTCATCCTGGTTAATCTTATTTCATCATTGCTACATTTATCCTCCCATTTTGTAATAAGGTATGGGGAACTCATGACACAAAGAATATTATGTCATCCAGGAAATATTCAATATTGACTTTGTTTCTTACTCCCACCTCAGCCCAAACACAGACATAACATTAATTGAGATATCACCTTGTGATAGGTGAAATATAGTGCATAATATTATACTCATTAATATTAGAACGTATTTCTTTTTATTTTCAACTTGTATTTTATGTTCTGGGTTACATGTGCAGGATATGCAGGTTTATTACATAGGGAAATGTGTGCCATGGTATTTGTTGCACTGATCAACCCATCTTCTAAGTATTAAGCCCAGGATGCATTAATTATTCTTCCTGATTTTCTCCCTCTTCTCTGCTGACAGGCCCCAGTGTGTGTTGTTCTCCTCCATGTGTCTATGTCTTATAATCATTCAGCTCCCACTTACAAATGAGAACATGCAGTGTTCGGTTTTCTGTTCTTGTGACAGTTTGCTGAGGATAATGGCTTCCAGCTCCTTCCATGTTCTTGCAAAGGACATGCTCCCATTCTTTTTTATAGCTGCAGAGTATTCCATGGTGTATATCTACCACATTTCCTTTATCCCGTTTGTCATTTATGGGCATTTGGGTTGATTCCATGTCTTTGCTATTGCGAAGAGTGCTGCAATGAATATATGCATTCATGTATCTTTATAAGAGAATGATTTATACTTCTTTGGGTATACACTTAGTAATGGGCTTCTGGGTCAAATGTTATTTCTGCTTCTAGATCTTTGAGGAATCGCCATACTGTCTTCCACAATGGTTGAACTTACATTCCCAGCAGTGTCAAAGTGTTTCTTTTTCTCTGCATCCTTGCCAGCATCTATTGTTTCTTGACATTTTAATAATTGCCATTCTTACTGGCATGAGATGGTGTCTCACTGTGGTTTTGATTTGCATTTCTCTAATAATCAGTGATGTTGAGCTTTTCTTCATGAGTTTGTGGTTACATGAATGTCTTCTTTTGATAGTTGTCTGTTTATGTTCTTTGCCTACTTTTTAATGTGACTGCATGTTTTTTCTTGTAAATTTGTTTAAATTCATAGTAGACTCTTGGTATTAGACCTTTGAAAGATGGATAAATTGCAAAACTTTTTTCCCCAAATGCTCATCAATGATTGACTGGATAAAGAAAATATGGTGCATATACCCATGGAATATTATGCAAATAAAAAGGAACCAGATCAGGTACTTTGCAGGGACATGCATGGAGCTAGAAACCATTATTGTCAGCAAAGTAACACAGCAACCGAAAAACAAACACCACATGATCTTACTTACAAGCGGGAGCTGAACAACAAGAACACATGGACACAGGGATGGGAACAATACACACTGGGCCCTGTCAGAGGAGGGCAGGGGGTGGAGAGCATCAGGAAAAATAGCTAATTCATGCCGGGCTTAATACCTAGGTGATGGGTTGATGGGTGAAGCAAACTACCGTGGCACACATTTACCTATGTAACAAACCGGCACATCCTGCAAATGCACCACAGAACTTAAAATAAAATGCAATAAAAATTTTGCTTTCCATTCTGTAGGTTGTCTGTTCACTCTGATGATAGTTTCTTTTCCTGTGCAGAAGTGGAACAGAATAGAGAACTCAGAAATACGACCACACTCTTTACCTGATCATTGACCAACCTGAGAAAAATATGCAATGGGTAAAGAATTCCTTGTTTAATAAATGATCATGGGAGAACTGGTTAGTCAAGTGCAGAAAATTGGAACTGGACCTCTTCTTTACACCTTATATAAAAATTAACTCAATATAGATTAAAGACTTAAATGAAAAACCCAAAACTATAAAAATCCTAGAAGACACTCTAGGTAATACCATTCAGGACATAGACACCAGCAAACATTTCATGGCAAAAACACCAAAAGCAATTGCAACAACAACAAAATACACATGGGACATAATTAAACTAAGGAACATCTTCCAAATTATCCAGACAATTAATTTCTGAGTCATACAAATCTGAATACCCAGGTTAGCTAGTGCTATGAATGTCACAGGCTTCTCCATTTTAACAACATATTTCTGTTGTCTTAATTTTGTACTGCTAGGATAGCTCAATTTGTGAATTCTAAACTCACATCAACTATGGCTTCAGTGGCAAATTCTTATTAATGGCCCACTGCTGATCAATCCACAAGCTGATAGAAAAGGAAAAAAACAAAAAAAGTAAATGATGTGCAAAAATAAACATTTCAAAATTAATCTGAAATTACATCTAAAAGTTGATTTTTAATTTCAAAAGGCTCTTTAACTATTTTTTCTAATATTATGTAGCCATTTTTAGAAATGTGTTTATATTTTGCAAAAACATCAAAAAGAAATTACCAACAGAGTAAACTGACAGCCTGCTGAATGGGAGAAAATATTCACAGACTATGTATCTGAAAGAGGTCTAATACCTAGAATCTACAAGGAACTTAAACAAATTAATAAGCAAAAAGCCGAATTAAAAAATGGGCAAAGGACATGAACAGACACTTCTTAAAAGAAGACATACAAGCAAACAACAGGCATATGAAAAAATGGTCAACATACTAATCATCGTAGAAATACAAATCAAAACCACAATGAGTTACTATCTCACATCAGTCAGAATGGCTATTAATTAAAAACAAAACAAACAAACAAAAAAACCGATGTTGGAAAGGCTATGGAGAAAAGGGAACACTTACACACTGTTGGTGGGAATGTAAGTTAGTTCAGCCGCTGGTGAAAGCATCTTGAAGACTTCTCAATGAACTTAAAATAGAAGTACTATTTGGCCCAGCAATCCTACTATTGGGTATATAACCAAAGGAAAAGAATTCATTTTGTCAGAAAGACACATGGACCCATATATTCATCACAGCACTATTCACTACAGGAAAGATGTGGAATCAGCCTTGGTGCCCAACGAAAGTAGTTTGGATAAAGAAAATGTGGCATATTTACACCATAGAATACTATGCAGCCATAAAAAAGAATAAAATCTTGTCCTTTGCAGCAATGTGGATGGAGCTAGAGGCCATAATCCTAAGTGACAAAACTCAAGAACAGAAAACCATATACCACATGCCCTCACTTATAATTAGGAGCTAAACATTGTGTTCTCATGGACATGAAGATATAAACAATAGTCACTGGGACCACTATATGGGAGAGGGAAGAAGGTGTGGGCTGAAGAACCATCTGTTGGGTACCATGCTTACTGCCTGGGTGATAAGATCACTGGGACCCTAAACCTCAGAATCACTCGGTTTACCCATGTAACAAACCAGCACATGTACCCTTTAACCTATAATAAAAGTTGAAATTAACAATAAAGCAGAATTCTAAAATATATATATATGTCCACCCAATCAAAATGATATTTTTCTTAAAATTACACATAGTAAAAATGAATGGATAATATTTTTTAACAAATTATTGTTTTTACATTTATATCATTCATAAAATCTACTATAAAATATAATAAACATTGAATATGTGAAACATGCCTTATGCTAATAATTTCTACTTGTATTTCTGTGCTGTATTTCACTAATATTATCTACTGGTTTGTTAAATAGTTTTTGTCTTGATATATACTAATTTGGGCTAATAATTTTTCTGTCAGGACTTACATATACTCTTTTGGTCAATTCAGTTAATTCACCTGCCACCTAAGTAAAATAATGAAATTCAGCTTATGCAGTGACAACTATGGCTTTGACTACATCATACTAAATTGCATATATGACTGCTTTTATACTTTTCAACTATTCTGTCATTGTGTACAAAAAAGAGTTTGAAAAAGCCTTTTGCTAGATGGCAAAGACTGTTTATCTGTTTACAATAACAATGATGAATACAAGTGCTTTGGATAACATCACACTTATCTTTCAACTGTCATCTCCTAGTACAGTGCTTAATACACAGTATGGAAACACACTTCTTTGCTGAATAAATAATTATTTTTTCAATAAAGAAAATAATTAGACCCCTACGTTTTCTGGGCAGAGATGTAAATAAGAACAATTGAATTTTGTAAGTAAAAGTTAATAGATATTTTCTCCTAACAATCCTTATAATAGTATAATCCTTTAGTTTTTCATCATTCAGGTTACTTCTTTCTACAACAGAGACTACTTTGAAATATATTGGCTTAAAAAATGAC
>NW_012100232.1:133270-172356 GCF_000951045.1 Mandrillus leucophaeus | reverse complement strand
CTCCCTCCAGCTTTGAACCGTTGCTGGCGATGAGCTGCATTCCTTTAGAGGGGGAGATGCGCTCTGATTTTTTGAATTTCCATCTTTTCTGCCCTGCTTTTTCCCCATCTTTGTGGTTTTATCTGCCTTTGGTCTTTGATTCTGGTGACGTACTGATGGGGTTTTGGTGTGAGTATCCTTTCTGTTTGTTAGTTTTCCTTCTAACAGTCAGGCCCCTCAGCTGTAGGTCTGTTGGAGATTGCTTGAGGTCCACTCCAGACCCTGTTTTCCTGGGTATCAGCAGCAGAGGCTGCAGAAGATAGAATATTGCTGAACAGCGAGTGCTGCTGTCTGATTCTTGCTCTGGAAGCTTCGTCTCAGGGGTGTACCCTGCCGTGTGAGGTGTGAGGTGTCGGTCTACACTTAGTGGGGGATGTCTCCCTGTTAAGCTAGTCGGGGGTCAGGGACCCACTTGAGCAGGCAGTCTGTCCTTCTCAGATCTCAACTTCCATGCTGGGAGATCCACTGCTCTCCTCAAAGCTGGCAGAGAGGGTCATTAACATCTGCAGAGGTTTCTGCTGCTTTTTGTTAACTATGCCCTGTGCCCAGAGGTGGAGTCTACAGAGACAGGCAGGCCTCCATGAGCTGTGGTGGGCTCCACCCAGTTCGAGCTTCCCCATGGCTTTGTTTACCTACTTAAGCCTACCTACTTTGTTTACCTCCACCAGCCATGCTGCTGCCTTTTCAGTTAGATCTCAGACTACTGTGCTAGCAAAGAGGAAGGCATCCTGGGAGTGGGACCTTCTGGGCCAGGTGTGGGATATAATCTCCTGGTGTGCTGTTTGCTAAGACCCTTGGTAAAGCACAGTATTAGGGTGGGAGTTACCCGATTTTCCAGGTGTTGTATGTCATAGATTCCTTTGGCTAGGAAAAGGGATTCCCTTCCCCCTTGTGCTTCCCAGGTGAGGCGATGCCTCACCCTGCTTCAGCTGTGGCTGCTCAGGCTGCACTAGCTGACCAGCACTGATTGTCCAGCATTCCCCAGTGAGATGAACCCAGTACCTCAGCTGAAAATGCAGAAATCACTCCTGTGTCACTTGCGCTGGGAACTGGAGGCTGGAGCTCTGTCTATTCGGCCATCTGGCACCCAACTCTGCTTCTTACTAGTTTTTATTTGAGGATATTTTCTTTTTCACTATGGGCTTCAATACAATCTAAAGTATCCCTTCTCAGATTCCACAGAAGAAGTGCTAATAAACTGCTCCATGAACAGAATGGTGTAACTCTGTGACGTGAATTCACATATCAGAGAGCAGTGTCTCAGAAGGCTTCTTTCTAGTTTTTCTCTGAGGATATTTCCTTTGTCATGATAGGTTTCAAAGCAATCAGAAATGTCACTTCTCAGAATCCATAGAAGCAGAGCTAACAAACTGCTGCAGATAACATTGGTGTAATTCTGTGAGATGAATTCACACATCACAAGGAAATTTCTCTGAAGGCTTTTCTCCAGTTTTTACTTGAGGATATTTCCTTTTTCAACATGGGCATCAAAGCAATCTAAACTATTACTTCTCAGATTCCACAGAAGAAGTACTAATAAGCTGCTCCGTGAACAGAATGGTGTAAATGTGTGAGCTGAATTCACACAACACAGAGCAGTTTCTCAGAAAGCTTCTTTCTAGCTTTTATATGAGGATATTTCTCTTTTCACCAGAGGCTTCAAAACAATCCAAAATTTCCATTCTCAGATTCCACAAAATCAGTGCTAGCAAACTGCTCCATGAAAGAGTGGTGTGACTCTGAGGGATGAATTCACATATTACAAAGCACTTTCTCAGAAAGCTTGTTTCCAGTTGTTATCTGAGGACATTTCCTTTGCCACGATAGGATTCAAAGAGATCAGAAATGTCCCTTGTCAGATCCCACAAAAAAGTGCTAGCAGTGGGCTCCATGAAATATTTGTGTATCTCTGTGGGATGAATTCACACATCCAAAGCAGTTTCTTGGAAAGCTTCTTTTAAGTTTTTAACTGAGGACATTTCCTTTTTCACCATCAGCATCAATGCCCTCCCGAATATCCCATTGTAGATTCCACGAAATTGGTATTAGCAAACTGCTCAACGAAAGAATGGTGTAACTCTGTGAGATGAGTTCAAACAGCAGAAAGGAGTTTCTCAGAAAGCTCCTTTCTAATTTGTATCTGAGGGGACTTCCTTTTTCATCATGGGCTTCCTTGCAATCCAAATTATCCCTTCTCGCATTCTACAGAAGCAGCATTAAGAAACTGCTCCATGAAGAGAATGGTGTAAATTCTCTGAGGTGAACTCACATATCACACAGCAGTTTCTCAGACAGCTTCTTTCTATTTATTATCTGAGGATATATCCTTTGTCTCTGTAGGCTTCATCACGATCCAAATTATCCCTTCACTGATTCCACAGAAATAGTGCAAGCAGGCTGCTCCAGGAAAGAGTAGTGTACCTCTGAAAGATGAATTCACCAATCACAAAGCAGTTTCTCAGAAAGCTTCTTTCTAGGTTTTCTATGAGGATACGTGTCTCCGAATGCTTCACTTCAGTTCTTATCTGAGGATATTTCCTATTTCACTGTAACAATGCACTCGGAATAGCCCAGTGCCGACTCCAGGAAAACAGGGTTAGTAATCTGATACAGGAAAAGGACGGTGTTACATTGTGAGATGAATACACACACGACAAAGTAGTTTCTCAGAAAGCTTCTTTCTAGTTTTTATCTGAGAATATTTCCTTTGTCATGAGAGGATTCAACGCCATCAGAAATCCCACTTCTCAGAAACCACAGGACCACAGGTAACAAACTGTTTCGGATAAGATTGGTATAATTCGGTGAGATGAATTCACACATCACAAAGCAGTTTCTCAGAAAGCTTCTTTCACGTTTCTATCTGAGGACATTTCCTTTTTCACAATCGGCCTCAATGCTCTCACGAAATTCCAGTTGCAGATTCCACGAGAAGAGTGTCAGGAAAACTTCACAATGAAAGAACGATGTAGTGCTGTCAGGGGAATTCACACATCACAAAGAAATTACTCTGAAGTCTTCTCTCCAGTTTTCATTAGAGGATATTTCCTTTTTCACCATGGGCTTCAATGTAACCTAAACTATCCATTCTCAGAATCCACAGAAGAAGTGCTAATAAACTGCTCCATGTACAGAAAGGTATAAATCTGTGAGGTGAATTCACAGATCACAAAGCAGTTTCTCAGAAAGCTACTTTCTAGCTTTTCCTTGAGGATATTTCCATTTTCACCGTTGGCCTAAAAGCCATCCAATATGTTCCTTCTCAAATTACACGAAATCAGTGCTAGCAAGCTGCGCCATGAAAGAGTGGTGGAACTCTGAGGGATGAATTCACACATCAAAAAGCACTTTCTCAGGAACCTTGTTTCCAGTTATTATCCGAGGATATTTCCTTTGCCACGATAGGATTCAAAGCAATCAGAAATGTCCCTTGTCAGATTCCACAAAAAACAGTGCTAGCAAAGGGATCCATGAAAGATTTGTGTGACTCTGTGAGATGAATTCACACATGACAAAGCAATTTATCAGAAAGATTCTCTTAAGTTTTTATCTGAGGACATTTCCCTTTTCACCATCGTCCTCAGTGACCTCCCAAATATCCCATTGCAGATTTCACGAAAATAGTGTTAGCAAACTGCTCAATGAAAGGATGGTTTCACTGTGTGTGGAGATTAATTCACACAGCACATAGCAGTTTCTCTGAACGCTTATCTCCATTTCTTATCTGTGGACATTTCATTTTCCACCATAACACTCAAAGTGCTCCAAATCTCCCATTGCTGATTCCATGAAAACAGTGTTGGTAATCTGTTGTATAAAAAGGATGGTGTTACATTGTGAGATGAATACACACATGGTAAAGCAGTTTCTCAGAATGCTTTTTTCTACTTTTTATATCAGGATACTTCCTTAGTCACCATAGGCTGCAAAGCGATCCAAAATATCCTTCTCAAATTTCAAAAAATCAGTGCTAGCAAGTTGCTTCATGAAAGAGTAGTGTAACTCTGTGAGACGAATTCACACAACACCAAGCGGTTTCTCAGAAAGCCTCTTTTCAAATTTTATCTGAGGATATTTGATTTTTCACCATGGGCTTCAATACAATCAAAAGAATCACTACTGAGATACCACAGAAGCAGTGCTAACAAACTGCTTCATGAACAGAATGGTGTAATTCAATGAAATGAATTCACGCATGACATAGCAGTTTCTCAGAAACCTTCTTTCTAGTTTTTATCTGAGGATATTGCCTTTGTCATCATAGGCTTCAAACCGATCTAAAACATCCCATCTCAGATTTCAGAGAAGCAGTGCTAACAAACTGCTCCATGAAGAGAATGGTGTAACTCTGTGCGATGAATTCACACATCACAAACAAGCTTCTCAGAAAGCTTCTGGCTACTTTTTATTGGAGGATATTGCCTTTGTCACCATAGGCTTCAAACCGATCGAAAATATCCCTCCTCCGATTCCACAGAAGCAGCGCTAACAAACGGCTCCATGAACAGAATGGTGTAACCCTGTGAGATGAATTCACACATCATGAAGAAGTTTCTCAGAAAGCTTCTTTCACGTTTCTATCTGAGGACATTTCCTTTTTCACAATCGGCCTCAATGGCCTCCCGAAACTCTCATTGCAGTTTCCATGAGAATAGTGTCAGCAAACTGCACAATGAAAGAATGATGTAATGCTGCGAGGGGAATTCACACGTCACAAAGAAATTTCTCTGAAGGCTTCTCTCTAGTTTTCTTTAGAGGATATTCCCTTTTTCACAATGGCTTCAATGCAATCTAAAGTATCTATTCTCAGATTCCACAGAAGAAGTGCTAATAAATTGCTCCATGTACAGAAAGGTGTAAATCTGTGACGTGAATTCACATATCACAGCAGTTTCTCAGAAAGCGTATTTGTAGCTTTTATATGAGGATATATCCATTTTCACCATTAGCCTAAAACCGATACAATATGGCTCTTCTCAGATTTCACGAAATCAGTGCTAGCAAGTTGGGCCATGAAGGAGTGGTGGAACACTGAAGGATGAATTCACACATCACAAAGCAATTTCTCAGAAAGCTTGTTTCCGGTATTAATCTGAGGATATTTCCTTTGCCACGATAGGATTCAAAGCTATCAGAAATGTCCCTTGTCAGATTCCAGAGAAACCAGTGCCAGCAAAGGGCTCCATGAAAGATTTGTGTGACTCTGTGAGATGAATTCACACACCACCAAGGAGTTTCTCAGAAAGCCACTTTTCAGCTTTTATCTGAGGACATTTCCCTTTTCAACGTTGGCCTCAATGCCCTCCTAAATATCCCATCGCAGATTCCACGAAATTAGTGTTAGCAAACTGGTCAATGAAAGAATGATGTAACTCTGTGAGATGAATTCACACATCATGAAGCAGTTTCTCAGAAAGTTTCTTTCTCGTTTTTACCTGAGGATATCTCCTTTGTCACAATAGGATACAAGGCAATCAGAAATGTCACTTCTCCGAATTCACAGAAGCACAGGTAACAAACTGTTCCGGATATCATTGGTGTAACTCTGTGAGATGAATTCACACATCACAAAGCAGTTTCTCAGAAAACTTCTTTCACGTTTCTATCAGAGGACATTTCCTTTTTCACCATCGGCCTCAATGCCCTCCTGAAACTCGCATTGCAGATTCCACCAGACGAGTATCAGAAAATTCACAATGAAAGAGTGATGTAGTGCTGTGACAGGAATACACACATCACAAAGAAATTACTCCGAAGGCTTCTCTCCAGTTTTCATTGCAGGATATTTCCTTTTTCAACATGGGCTTCAATGTCATCTGAACTCTCCATTCTCATATTCCACAGAAGAAGTGCTAATAAACTGCTCCTTGTACACAACGGTGGAAATCTGTGAGGTGAATTCACCCATCACAGAGCAGTTTCTCAGAAAGCTTCTTTCTAGCTTTTCTATGAGGATATTTCCATTTTCACTGTTGGCCTAAACGCCATCCAGTATGTCCCTTCTCAGATTCCACGAAATCAGGGCTAGCAAGCTGCGCCATGAAAGAGTGGTGGAACTCTGAGGGATGAATTCACACATCACAAAGCACTTTCTCAGGAAGCTTGTTCCCAGTTTTTATCTGAGGAAATTTCCCCTGCCATGATAGGATTCAAAGCTATCAGAAATGTCCCTTGTCAGATTCCAGAGAAACCAGTGCCAGCAAAGGGCTCCATGAAAGATTCTGTGACTCTGTGAGATGAATTCAAACATCACCAAGCAGTTTCTCAGAAAGGTTCTTTCTCGTTTTTATCTGAGGACATTACCCTTTTCAGAATCGGCCTATATACCCTCCCAAATATCCCATTGCAGATTCCACGAAATTAGTGTTAGCAATCTGCGCAATCAAAGAATGGTGTAACTCTGTGAGATGAATTCACACATCTCAAAGCAGTTTCTTGGAAGGCTTATCTTCAGGTCTTATCTGAGGATATTTCCTTTTTCACCATAACACTCAAAGTGCTCCGATTATCCTATTGCCGATTCCATGAAAACAGTGTTGGTGATCTGCTCCATGGAAAGGACGTTGTTATATTGGGAGATGAATACACACAGCATAATGCAGTTTCTCAGAAACCTTCTTTCTGGTTTTTATCTCTGGATATTTTCTTTGTCAGCACAGGCTGTCAAGGGATCCAAAATATCCCTTCTCAGATACCAGGACGTCAGTGCTAGCAAGCTGCTCCGTGAAAGAGAAGTGCAACTCTGTGAGACGAATTCACACAACACCAAGCAGGTTCTGAGAAAGCTTCTTTTCAAATTTTTATCTGAGGATATTTCCTTTTTAAGCATGGGCTTCAGTGCAATCCAAAGTAATGCTACTGAGATTCCACAGAAGCAATGCAAACAAACTGCTCGAAGAACACAAATTGGTGTAAAAAATGGTGTAACGCTGTGAGATGAATTCAAACATCACCAAGCAGATTCTCTGAAAGTTTCTTTCTACTTTTTATCTGAGGATATTGCATTTTTCACCATAGGCTTCAAACCCATCGAAAATATCCCTTCTCAGATACCACAGAAGCAGTGCTAACAAACTTCTCCATGAAGAGAATGCTGTAACTCTGTGAGATGAATTCACACATCACAAAGCAGTTTCTCAGAAAGCTTCATTCTCGTTTTTATCTGAGGATATTTCCTTTGTCACAATTGGTACACAAGGCGATCAGAAATGTCACTTCTCCACATTCACAGAAGCACAGGTAATAAACTATTCCGGATACCATTGGTGTAACTCTGTGAGATGAATTCACACATCACAAAGCATTTTCTCAGAAAGCTTCTTTCACGTTTCTATGTGAGGACATTTCCTTTTTCACCGTCGGCCTCAATGCCCTCCCGAAACTCCCATTGCAGATTCCACGAGAAGAGTGTCAGCAAACTTCACAATGAAAGAATACTGTAGTGCTGTGAGGGGAATTCTCAGGTCACAAAGAAATTACTCCGAAGGCTGTTCTCCAGTTTTCATTGGAGGATATTTCCTTTTTCAACATGGCCTTCAATGCCATCTGAACTCTCCATTCTCAGATTCCACAGAAGAAGTGCTAATAAACTGCTCCTTGTACACAACGGTGGAAATCTGTGAGGGGAATTTACACATCACAGAGCAGTTTCTCAGAAAGCTTCTTTCTAGCTTTTCCATGAGGATATCACCATTTTTACCGTTGGTCTACAAGCCATCCAATATGTTCCTTCTCAGATTCCACGAAATCACTGCTAGCAAGCTGCGCTATGAAAGAGTGGTGGAACTCTGAGGGATGACTCACACATCACAAAACACTTTCTCAGGAGGCTTCTTTCCAGTTTTTATCTGAGGATATTTCCCCTGCCATGATAGGATTCAAATCGCTCAGAAATGTTCCTTGTCAGATTCCACAGATACCAGTCCAGCAAAGGACTCCATGAAAGATTTGTGTGACTCTGTGAGATGAATTCACACAATCACCAAATCTCAGAAAGATTCTTCCTCGTTTTTATCTGAGGACATTTCCCTTTTCACCGTCGGCCTCAATGCCCTCCCAAATTTCCCATTGCAGATTCCACGAAATTAGTGTTAGCAATCTGCTCAATGAAAGAATGGTGGAACTCTGTGAGATGAATTCACACATCACAAAGCAGTTTCTTCGAACGCTTCTCTCCAGGTCTTATCTGAGGATATTTCCTTTTTCATCAAAACACTCAAAGTCCTCCAAATATCCCATTGCCGATTCCATGAAAACAGTGTTGGTGATCAGCTCCAGGGAAACACGGTGTTACATTGGGAGATGAATACACACATCATAATGCAGTTTCTCAGTAAGCTTCTTTCTGGTTTTTATATCTGGATATATCCTTTGTCAGCACAGGCTGCAAGCGATCCAAAATATCCCTTCTCAGATTCCAGGAAATCAGTGCCAGCAAGGTGATCCATGAAAGAGAAGTGTAACTCTCTGAGACGAATTCACACAACACCAAGCAGGTTCTGAGAAATCTTCTTCTCAAATTTTATCTGAGGATACTTCCTTTTTCACCATGGGCTTCAGTACAATCAAAAGTATCACTACTGAGATTCCACAGAAGCAATGCAAACAAACTGCTCGAAGAACACAAATTGGTGTAAAAAATGGTGTAACGCTGTGAGATGAATTCAAACATCACCAAGCAGATTCTCTGAAAGTTTCTTTCTACTTTTTATCTGAGGATGTCGCCTTTGTCACCATAGGCTTCAAACCCATCGAAAATATCCCTTCTCAGATACCACAGAAGCAGTGCTAACAAACTTCTCCATGAAGAGAATGCTGTAACTCTGTGAGATGAATTCACACATCACAAAGCAGTTTCTCAGAAAGTTTACTTCTCTTTGTTATCTGAACATATTTCCTTTGTCAAATTTGTACACAAGACGATCAGAAATGTCACTTCTCCGAATTCACAGAAGCACATGTAACAAACTGTTCCGGATACCATTGGTGTAACTCTCTGAGATGAATTCACACATCACAAAGCAGTTTCTCAGAAAGCTTCTTTCACATTTCTATCTGAGGACATTTCCTTTTTCACCATCGGCCTCAATGCCCTCCTGAAACTCCCATTGCAGATTCCACGAGAAGAGTGTCAGCAAACTTCACAATGAAACAATGATGTAGTGCTGTCAGGGGAATTCACACGTTTTCACAAATTTTTATCTGAGGATATTTCCCTTACCACGATAGGATTCCAAGTGATCAGAAATGTCCCTTGTCAGATTCCACAGAAACCAGTACCAGCAAAGGGCTTTATGAAAGATTTGGGTGACTCTGTGAGATGAATTCACACATCACCAAACAGTTTCTCAGAAAGCTTCTTTCAAGTTTTTATCTGAGGACATTTCCCTTTTCTCCGTCGGCCCCAAATATCCCATTGCAGATTCCACGAAATTAGTGTTAGCAATCTGCTCAATGAAAGAATGGTGTAACTCTGTGAGATGAATTCACACATCACAAAGCAGTTTCTCCGAACGCTTATCTCCAAGTCTTCTCTGAGCATATTTCCTTTTTCACCATAATACTCCAAGTGCTAGGAATATCCCATTGCTGATTCCATGAAAACAGTGTTGGTGATCTGCTCCATGGAAAGGACGGTGTTACATTGGGAGATGAATACACACATCATAATGCAGTTTCTCAGAAAGTTTTTCTGGTTTTTATCTCAGGATATTTCCTTTGTCAGCACAGGCTGCAAGGGATCCAAAATATCCCTTCTCAGATTCCAGGAAGTCAGTGAAGCAAGGTGCTCCATGAAAGATAAGTGTAACTCTCTGAGACGAATTCACACAACACCAAGCAGGTTCTGAGAAAGCTTCTTCTCAAATTTGATCTGAGGATACTTCCTTTTTCACCATGGGCTTCAGTACAATCCAAAGTATCGCTACTGAGATTCCACAGAAGGAGTGCAAACAAACTGCTCCGTGAACAGAATGGTGTAACTCTGTGAGACGAATTCACACATCAACAAGCAGATTCTCAGAAAACATCTTTCTACTTTTTATCGGAGGATGTTACCTTTGTCACCATAGGCTTCAAACCCATCGAAAATATCCCTTCTCAGATACCACAGAAGCAGTGCTAACAAACTTCTCCATGAAGAGAATGCTGTAACTCTGTGAGATGAATTCACACATCACAAAGCATTTTCTCAGAAAGCTTCTTTCCGGTTTCTGTCTGTGGATATTTCCTTTGTCAGCATCTGTCTCTTATACACATCTAGATGTGTATAAGAGACAGGTGTAACTCTGTGAGACGAATTCACACATCACCAAGCAGTTTCTCAGAAAGCATCTTTCTACTTTTTATCTGAGGATGTCGCCTTTGTCACCATAGGCTTCAAACCCATCGAAAATATCCCTTCTCAGATACCACAGAAGCAGTGCTAACAAACTTCTCCATGAAGAGAATGCTGTAACTCTGTGAGATGAATTCACACATCACAAAGCAGTTTCTCAGAAAGCTTCATTCTCGTTTTTATCTGAGGATATTTCCTTTGTCACAATTGGTACACAAGGCGATCAGAAATGTCACTTCTCCACATTCACAGAAGCACAGGTAATAAACTATTCCGGATACCATTGGTGTAACTCTGTGAGATGAATTTACACATCACAAAGCAGTTTCTCAGAAAGATTCTTTCACGTTTCTATCTGAGGACATTTCTTTTCTCACCATCAGCCTCAATGCCCTACCAAAACTTCCATTGCAGATTCCACGAGAAGAGTGTCAGCAAACTTCGCAATGAAAAAATGATGTAGTGCTGTGAGGGGAATTCTCACGTCACAAAGAAATTAATCCGAAGGCTTCTCTCCAGTTTTCATTGGAGGATATTTCCTTTTTCAACATGGGCTTCAATACCATCTGAACTCTCCATTTTCATATTCCACAGAAGAAGTGCTAATAAACCACTCCTTGTACATAACGGTGGAAATCTGTGAGGTGAATTCACACATCACAGACTAGTTTCTCAGAGAACTTCTTTCTAGCTTTTCCATGAGGATATTACCATTTTCACCGTTGGTCTACAAGCCATCCAATATGTTCCTTCTCAGATTCCATGAAATCACTGCTAGCAAGCTGCACCATGAAAGAGTGGTGGAACTCTGAGGGATGAATTCACACATCGCAAAGCACTTTCTCAGGAGGCTTGTTTCCAGTTTTTATCTGAGGATATTTCCCCTACCACGATAGGATTCAAATCGATCAGAAATGTTCCTTGTCAGATTCCACAGATACCAGTGCCAGCAAAGGGCTCCATGAAAGATTTGTGTTACTCTGTGAGATGAATTCACACAACACCAAGCAGTTTCTCAGAAAGATTCTTTCTCGTTTTAATCTGAAGACATTTCCATTTCCACCATCGGCCTCAATGCCCTCCCAAATATCCCATTGCAGATTCCACGAAATTAGTGTTAGCAATCTGCTTAATGAAAGAATGGTGTAACTCTGTGAGATGAATTCACACATCACAAAGCAGTTTCTTCGAACGCTTATCTCCAGGTCTTCTCTGAGGATATTTCCTTTTTCACCAAAACACTCAAAGTGCTCCGAATATCCCATTGCCAATTCCATGAAAACAGTGTTGGTGATCTGCTCCATGGAAAGGACGGTGTTACGTTGGGGGATGAACGCACACATCATAATGCAGTTTCTCAGTAAGCTTCTTTCTTCTTTTTATCTCTGGATATTTCCTTTGTCAGCACAGGCTGTCAAGGGATCCAAAATATACCTTCTCAGATTCCAGGAAATCAATGCCAGCAAGCTGCTCCATGAAAGAGAAGTATAACTCTGTGATACGAATTCACAAAACACCAAGCAGGTTCTCAGAAAGCTTCTTTTCAAATTTTATCTGAGGATATTCCCTTTTTCACCATGGAATTCAGTACAATCTAAAGTATCGCTACTGAGATTCCACAGAAGGAGTGCAAACAAACTGTTCCATGAACAGAATGGTGTAACGCTCTGAGACGAATTCACACATCACCAAGCAGTTTCTCAGAAATCTTCTTTCTACTTTTTATCTGAAGATTTTGCCTCTGTCACCATAGGCTTCAAACCCATCGAAAATATCCCTTCTCAGATACCATAGAAGCAGTTTTAACAAACTTCTCCATGAAGAGAATGCTGTAACTCTGTGAGATGAATTCACACATCACAAAGCAGTTTCTCAGAAAGCTTATTTCTCGTTTTTATCTGAGGATATTTCCTTTGTCACAATTGGTCCACAAGGCAATCAGAAATGTCACTTCTCCGAATTCACAGAAGCACAGGTAACAAACTGTTCTGGATACCGTTAGTGTAACTCTGTGTGATGAATTCACACATCACAAAGCAGTTTCTCAGAAAGCTTCTTTCACATTTCTATCTGAGCACATTTACTTTTTCACCATCGGCCCCAATGCCCTCAGAAACTCCCATTGCAGATTCCACGAGAAGAGTGTCAGCAAACTTCACAATGAAAGAATGATGTAGTGCTGTCAGGGGAATTCACACGTCACAAAGAAATTACTCCGAAGGCTTCTCTCCAGTTTTCATTGGAGGATATTTCTTTTTTAATCATGGACTGCAATGCCATCTGAACTCTCCATTCTCAGATTCTGCAAAAGAAGTGGTAATAAACTGCTCCTTGTACACAACGGTGGAAATCTGTGAGGTGAATTCACCCATCACAGAGCAGTTTCTCAGAAAGCTTCTTTCTAGCTTTTCCATGAGGATATTTCCATTTTAACCGCTGGCCTAAAAGCCATCCAATATGTCCCTTCTCAGATTCCAGGAAATCAGTGCCAGCAAGCTGCGCCATGAAACAGTGGTGCAACTCTGAGGGATAAATTCGCACATTACAAAGCACTTTCTCAGAAAGCTTGTTTCCAGTTTTTATCTGAGGATATTTCCCCTGCCACGATAGGATTCCAAGCGATCAGAAATGTCCCTTGTCAGATTCCACAGAAACCAGTGCCAGCAAAGGGCAACATGAAAGATTTGTGTGACTCTATGAGATGAATTCAAACATCACTAAGCAGTCTCTCAGAAAGCTTCTTTCTCGTTTTTATCTGATTAGATTTCCCTTTTCACCGTCGGCCTCAATGCCCTCCCAAATATCTCATTGCAGATTCCACGAAATTAGTGTTAGTAATCTGCTCAATGAAAGAATGGTGTATCTGTGTGAAATGAATTCACACATCACAAAGCAGTTTCTCCGACGCTTATCTCCAGGTCTTCTCTGAGGATATTTCCTTTTTCACCATAACACTCAAAGTGCTAGGAATATCCCATTGCCGATTCCATGAAAACAGTGTTGGTGATCTGCTCGATGGAAAGGACGGTGTTACGTTGGGAAATCAATACACACATCATAATGCAGTTTCTCAGAAAGCTTCTTTCTACTTTTTATCTGAGGATGTTGCCTTTGTCACCATAGGCTTCAAACCCATCGAAAATATCCCTTCTCAGATACCACAGAAGCAGTGCTAACAAACTGCTCCATGAAGAGAATGCTCTAACTCTGTGTTGTGAGTTCACACATCACAAGGCAGTTTCTCAGAAAGCTTCTTTCTAGCTTTTCTATGAGGATATTTCCATTTTCACCGTTGGCCTAAAGGCCATCCAATATGTCCCTTCTCAGATTCCACGAAATCAGTGCTAGCAAGCTGCGCCATGAAAGAGTGGTGGAACTCTGAGGGATGAATTCACACGTCGCAAAGCACTTTCTCAGGAAGCTTGTATCCAGTTTTTATCTGAGCATATTTCCCCTGCCACGATAGGATTCCAAGTGATTAGCAATGTCCCTTGTCAGATTCCACAGAAACCAGTGCCAGCAAAGCGCTCCATGAAAGATTTGTGTGACTCTGTGAGATGAATTCTCACATCAACAAGCAGTTTCTCAGAAAGCTTCTTTCTCGTTTCTATCTAAGAGAATTACCCTTTTCTCCGTCGGCCTCAATGCCCTCCCAAATATCCCATTGCAGGTTCCACGAAATTAGTGTTGGCAGTCTGCTCAATGAAAGAATGGTGTAACTCTGTGAGATGAATTCGCACATCACAAAGCAGTTTCTCCAAACGCTTATCTCCAGGTCTTCTCTAAGGATATTTCCTTTTTCACCATAACACTCAAAGTGCTCCTAATATCCCATTGACGATTCCATGAAAACACGGTTGGTGATCTATTCCAAGGAAAGGACAGTGTTACGTTGGGAGACGAATACACACATCATAATGCATTTTCTCAGAAAGCTTCTTTCCGGTTTCTGTCTGTGGATATTTCCTTTGTCAGCACAGGCTGCCAAGGGATCCAAAATATCCCTTCTCAGATTGCAGGAAATCAGTGCCAGCAAGCTGCTCCTTGAAAGACAAGTGTAACACTGTGAGACGAATTCAGACAACACCAAACAGGTTTTGAGAAAGCTTCTTTTCATATTTTTTCTGAGGATATTCCCTTTTTCACCATGGGCTTCAGTACAATCCAAAGTATTGCTACTGAGATTCCACAGAAGGAGTGCAAACAAACTGCTCCATGAAAAGAATGGTGTAGCACTGTGAGACGAATTCACACATCACCAAGCAGTTTCTCAGAAAGCTTCTTTCTACTTTTTATCTGAGGATGTTGCCTTTGTCACCATAGGCTTCAAACCCATCGAAAATATCCCTTCTCAGATACCACAGAAGCAGTGCTAACAAACTTCTCCATGAAGAGAATGCTGTAACTCTGTGAGATGAATTCACACATCACAAAGCAGTTTCTCAGAAAGCTTCATTCTCGTTTTTATCTGAGGATATTTCCTTTGTCACAATTGGTACACAAGGTGATCAGAAATGTGACTTCTCCGAATCCACAGAAGCACAGGTATCAAGCTATTCCGGATACCATGGGTGTAACTCTGTGAGATGAATTCACACATCACAAAGCAATTTCTTAGAAAGCTTCTTTCACGTTTCTATCTGAGGACATTTCCTTTTTCACCATCGGTCTCAATGCCCTCCCGAAACCCCCATTGCAGATTCCACGAGAACAGTGTCAGCAAACTTCACAATGAAAGAATATGTAGTGCTGTCAGGGGAATTCACACGTCACAAAAAAATTACTCCGAAGGCTTGTCTCCAGTTTTCATTGGAGAATATTTCCTTTTTCACCATGGGCTTCAATGCCGTCTGAACTCTCCATTCTCAGATTCCACAGAAGAATTGCTAATAAACTACTCCTTGTACAGAACGGTGGAGATCTGTGAGGTGAATTCGCCCATCACAGAGCAGTTTCTCAGAAAGCTTCTTTCTAGCTTTTCTATGCGGATATTTCCATTGTCACTGTTGGCCTACACCATCCAATGTGTCCATTCTCAGATTCCACGAAATCAGTGCTAGCAAGCTGCACCAGGAAAGAGTGATGGGACTCTGAGGGATGAATTCACACATCACAAAGCACTTTCTCAGGAAACTTGTTTCCAGTTTTTATGTAAGGATATTTCCCCTGCCACGATAGGATTCCAAGCTTTCAGAAATGTCCCTTGTGAGATTCCACAGAAACCAGTGCCAGAAACGGGCTCCATGAAAGATTTGTGTGACTCTGTGAGATGAATTCACACAACACCAAGCAGTTTCTCAGAAAGCTTCTTTCTCGTTTTTATCTGAGGACATTTCCCTTTTCACCGTCGGCCTCAGTGCCGTCCCAAATATCCCATTGCAGAATCCACGACATTAGTGTTAGCAATCTGCTCAATGAAAGAATGGTGTAACTCTGTGAGATGAATTCACACATCACAAAGCAGTTTCTCTGAACGCTTATCTCCAGGTCTTCTCTGAGGATATTTCCTTTTTCACCATAAAACTCAAAGTGCTCCGAATATCCCATTGCCGATTCCATGAAAACAGTGTTGGTGATCTGCTCCATGGAAAGAACGGTGTTACATTGGGAGATGAATACACACATCAAAATGCAGTTTCTCAGAAAACTTTCTCTGATTTTTATCTCTGGATATTTCCTTTGTCAACGCAAGCTACCAAGGGATCCAAAATATCCCTTCTCAGATTCCAGGAAATCAGTGCTAGCAAGCTGCTCCATGAAAGAGAAGTGTACCTCTGTGAGACGAATTCACACGACACCAAACAGGTTCTGAGAAAGCTTCTTTTCAAATTTTACCTGAGGATATTTCCTTTTTTACCATTGACTTCAGTACAATCCAAAGTATCGCTACTGAGATTCCACAGTAAGAGTGTAAACAAACTGCTCTTTGAACACAAGGGTGTAACGCTTTAAGACGAATTCACACATCACCAAGCAGTTTCTCAGAAAGCTTCTTTCTACTTTTTATCTGAGGATATTGCCTTTGTCACCATAGGCTTCAAACCCATCGAAAATATCCCTTCACAGATACCACAGAAGCAGTGCTAACAAACAGCTCCATGAAGAGAATGCTGTAACTCTGTGAGATGAATTCACACATCATAAAGCAGTTTCTCAGAAAGCTTCTTTCTCGTTTTAATCTGAGGGTATTTCCTTTGTCACAATTGGTACACAAGGCGATCAGAAATGTCACTTCTCCGAATTCACAGGAGCACAGGTAACAAACTATTTCGGCAACCATTGGTGTAACACTCTGAGATGAATTCTCACATCACAAAGCATTTTCTCAGAAAGCTTGTTTCACTTTTCTATCTGAGGACATTTCCTTTTTCACCATCGACCTCAATGCCCTCCTGAAACTCCCATTGCAGATTCCACGAAAAGAGTGTCAGCAAACTTCACAATGAAAGAATGAAGTAGTGCTGTGAGGGGAATTCACACATCACAAAGAAATTACTCTGAAGGATTCTCTCCAGTTTTCATTTGAGGATATTTCCTTTTTTACCATGGGCTTCAATGTCATCTGAACTCTCCATGCCCAGATTCCAAAGAAAAAGTGCTAATAAACTACTCCTTGTACAGAACGGTGGAAATCTGTGAGGTGAAATCACACATCACAGAGCAGTTTCTCATAAAGCTTCTTTTGAGCTTTTCTATGAGGATATTTCCATTTTCACCATTGGCCTACAAGCCATCCAATATGACCTTTCTCAGATTCCACGAAATCAGTGCTAGCAAGCTGCACCATAAAAGAGTGGTGGAACTCTGAGGGATGAATTCACACATCACAAAGCACTTTCTCAGGAAGCTTGTATCCAGATTTTATCTGAGGATATTTCCCCTGCCACGATGGGTTCCAAGTGATCAACAATGTCTCTTGTCAGATTCCAGAGAAACCAGTGCCAGCAAAGGGCTCCATGAAAGATTTGTGTGACTCTGTCAGTTGAATTCACACATCACCAAGCAGTTTCTCAGAAAGATTCTGTCTCGTTTCTATCTGAGGATATTTCCCTTTTCTCCATCGGCCTCAATGCCTTCCTAAATATCCCATTGCAGATTCCATGACATTAGTGTTAGCAATCTGCTCAATGAAAGAATGGTGTAACTCTGTGAGATGAATTCACACATCACAAAGCAGTTTCTCCGAACGATAATCTCCAGGTCTTCTGTGAGGATATTTCCTTTTTCACCATATCACTCAAATTGCTCCAAATATCCCATTGCCGATTCCATGAAAACAGTGTTGGTGATCTGCTCCATGGAAAGGACGGTGCTACGTTGGGAGATGAATACACACATCATAATGCAGTTTCTCAGAAAGCTTCTTTCTGGTTTTTATATCTGGATAATTCCTTTGTCAACACAGGCTACCAAGGGATCCAAAATACCCCTCTCAGATTCCAGGAAATCAGTGCTAGCAAGCTGCTCCCTGAAAGAGAACTGTATCTCTGTGAGATGAATTCAAACAACACCAAGCCAGTTCTGACAAAGCTTCTTTTCAAATTTTATCTGAGGATACTGACTTTTTCACCATGGGCTTCAGTACAATCCAAAGTATTGCTACTGAGATTTCACAGAAGGAGTGCAAACAAACTGCTCCATGAACAGAATGGTGTAACTCTGTGAGAAGAATTCACACATCACCAAGCAGTTTCTCAGAAAGCTTCTTTCTACTTTTTATCTGAGGATGTTGCCTTTGTCACCATAGGCTTCAAACCCAATGAAAATATCCCTTCTCAGATACCACAGAAGCAATGCTAACAAACTGCTCCATGAAGAGAATGCTCTAACTCTGTGAGGTGAATTCACACATCACAAAGCAGTTTCTCAGAAAGCTTCTTTCTCGTTTTTATCTGAGGATATTTCCTTTGTCACAATTGGTACACAAGACGATCAGAAATGTCACTTCTCCGAAATCATAGAAGCACAGGTAACATATTGTTCCGGATAGCATTGGTGTAACTCTGTGAGGTGAATTCACACATCACAAAGCAGTTTCTCAGAAAGCTTCTTTCACTTTTCTATCTGACGACATTTCCTTTTTCACCATCGGTCTCAATGCCCTCCCGAAACTCCCATTGCAGATTCCACGAAAAGAGTGTCAGCAAACTTCACAATGAAAGAATAACGTAGTGCTGTCAGGGGAATTCACACATCACAAAGAATTTACTCCGAAGGCTTCTCTCTGGTTTTCTTTGGAGGATATTTCTTTTTTCCCCATGGGCTTCAATGCCATCTGAACTCTCCATTCTCAGATTCCACAGAAGAAGTGCTAATAAGCTGCTCCTTGTACACAACGGTGGAAATCTGTGAGGTGAATTCACACATCACAGAGCAGTTTCTCAGAAAGCCTCTTTCTAGCTTTTCTATGAGGATATTTCCATTTTCACCGTTGGCCTACAAGCCATTTAATATGCCCCTTCTCAGATTCCAGGAAATCACTGCTAGCAAGCTGCGCCATGAAAGAGTGGTGGAACTCTGAGGGATGAATTCACACATCACAAAGCACTTTCTCAGGAAACTTGTTTCCAGTTTTTATCTGAGGATATTACCCCTGAAGCAATAGAATTCCAAGCGATCAGAAATGTCCCTTGTCAGATTTCGCAGAAACCAGTGCCAGAAAAGGACTCCATGAAAGATTTATGTGACTCTGTGAGATGAATTCACACAACACCAAGCAGTTTCTTGGAAAGTTTCTTTCTCGTTTCTATCTGAGAACATTTCCCATTTCACCGACGGCCTCAATGCCCTCCCAAATATCCCATTGCAGATTCCACGAAATAAGTCTCAGCAGTCTGCTCAATGAAAGAATGGTGTAACTCTGTGAGATGAATTAACACATCACTAAGCAGATACTCTGAACGCTTATCTCCAGGTCTTCTCTGAGGATATTTCCTTTTTCACCATAACACTCAAAGTGCTCCAAATATCCCATTGTTGATTCCACAAAAACAGTGTTGGTGATCTGCTCCATGGAGAGGACAGTGTTACTTTGGGAGATGAATACACACATCATAATGCAGTTTCTCAGAAAGCTTCTTTCTGGTTTGTATCTCTGGATATTACCTTTGTCAGCACAGGCTGCCAACGGATCCAAAATATCCCTTCTCAGATTCCAGGAAATCAGTGCTAGCAAGCTTCTACATGAAAGAGAAGTGTAACTCTGTGAGACGAATTCACACAACACCAAGCAGGTACTGAGAAAGCTTCTTCTCAAATTTTATCTGAGGATATTCCCTTTTTCACCATGGGCTTCAGTACAATCCAAAGTATCGCTACTGAGATTCCACAGAAGGAGTGCAAACAAACTGCTCCATGGACAGAATGGTGTAACACTGTGAGACGAATTCACACATCACCAAGCAGTTTCTCAGAAAACTTCTTTCTACTTTTTATCTGAGTATGTTCAGTGTGTCACCATAGGCTTCAAACCCATCGAAAATATCCCTTCTCAGATACCACAGAGGCAATTTTAACGAACTTCTCCATGAAGAGAATGTTGTAATACTGTTAGATGAATTCACACATCACAAAGCATTTTCTCAGAAAGCTTCTTTCTCGTTTTTGTCTGAGGATATTTCGTTTGTCACAATTGGAATACAAGGCGACCAGAAATGTCAGTTCTCCGAAATCACAGAGGCACAGGTAACAAACTGTTCCAGATACAATTGGTGTAACTCTGTGAGATGAATTCACACATCACAAAGAAGTTTCTCAGAAAGATTCTTTCACGTTTTTATCTGAGGACATTTGCACCATCGGCCTCAATGCCCTCCCAATTATCCCATTGCAGATTCCATGATATTAGTGTTAGCAATCTGCTCAATGAAAGAATGGTGTAACTCTGTGAGATGAATTAACACATCACAAAGCAGTTTCTCCGAACGATTATCTCCAGGTCTTATCTGAGGATATTTCCATTTCACCATAAAACTCAAATAGCTCCCAATATCCGATTGTCGATTCCATAAAAACAGTGTTGGTGATCTGCTCCATGGAAAGGACGATATTATTTTGGGAGATGAATACACACATCAAACTGAGGTTTCTCAGAAAGCTTTTTTCTCTTTGTTATCGGAGGATATTTCCTTTGGCAGCACAGGCTGCCCAGTGATCCAAAATATCCCTTCTCAGATTCCAGGAAATCAGTGCTAGCAAGTTGCTCCCTGAAAGAGAAGTGTAACTCTGTGAGACGAATTCACACAACACCAAGAATGTTATGAGAAAGCTTCTTTTCAAATTTCATCCGAGGATATTTCCTTTTTCACCATTGGCTTCATACAATCCAAAGTATCACTACTGAGGTTCGATAGAAGGACTGCAAACAAACAGCTCCTTGAACACAATGGAGTAACAATGTGAGACGAATTCACACATCACCAAGCAGTTTCTCAGAAAGCTTCTTTCTACTTTTTATCTGAAGATATTTCCTTTGTCACCATCAGTTTCATTGGGTAAGGAAATATTTCACTGCAGATTTCAAGAAAACTGTGTTAGCAAACTGATCAATGAACAGAAAAGGGTAACTCTGTGAGTTGCATTCACACGTCACAATGCAGTTTCTCAGAATGCTTCGTTTCAGTTTTTATCTGAAGATATTTCCTTTTTCACTGTACCGTCAATGTGCTCCCAAATATCGCTTAGCAGATTCCATGAGAAGAGTGTTAGCAAATAGCTACATGAACAGAAAGGTGGAACTCTGTGAGATGAATACACAGGTCACATAGAAGTTTCTCAGAACGCTTCCTTTCAGTTTTTATCTGAAGATATTTCCTTTTTCACTGTAGCCCAAAACGTGCTTTGAAATATCACTTTGTGGATTCCACAAGAAGAGTGTTAGCAAACACCAACATGAACAGAAAGGTGAAACTCCGTGAGATGATCTCAGAGATCAGAAAGATATTTCTCAAAAATCTTCTTTCTCGTTTTTATCTGGGGATATTTCCTTTAAATGTACACTCCTCCAAGCGACCTGAAATACCCATTCGCAGATTCAACCAAAACTGGACTAGCAAACAGCTCCATGAAACACAACTGTAACTCCGTGAGTTGAATTCACACATCACAAAGCAGTTTCTCAGAAAGCTTCTTTCTACTTTTTATCTGAAGATATTTCCTTGGTCACCATCAGCTTCATTGGGCAAAGAAATATCCCGCTGCAGATTTCAAGAAAAATGTGTTAGCAAACTGAACAATGAACAGAAAAGTGTAACTGTGAGTTGCATTCACCCGTCACAATGCAGTTTCTCAGAACGCTTCTTTTCAGTATTTACCTGAAGATATTTCCGTTTTCACTGTAGCCGTCAATGCACTCCCAAATATCACTTAGCAGATTCCACGAGAAGAGAGTTAGCAAACAGCTACATGAACAGAAATGTGAAACTCCCTGAGAGGAACTCAGAGATCAGAAAGACATTTCTCAGAAATCTTCTTTCTCATTTTTATCTGGAGATATTTCCTTTGGCTCTGTACTTATCCAAGCAATCCGAAATATCGGTTCTCATATTCAACAAAAACTGGACTAGCAAACAGTTCCAAGAAACACAGCTGTAACTCAGTGAGTTGAATTCACACATCACAAAGTAGTTTCTCAGAAAGCCTCTTTCTACTTTTTATCTGAAGATATTGCCTTTGTCACAGTAAGCTTCATTGTGCAAAGAAACACCCCACTGCAGATTTCAAGAAAACTGTGTTAGCAAACTGATCAATGAACAGAAAAGTGTAGCTCTGTGAATTGCATTCACATGTCACAATGCAGTTTCTCAGAACGCTTCTTTTCAGTTTTTATCTGAAGATATTTCCTTTTTCTCTGGAGCCGTCAAAGCGCTCACAAATATCACTTTGCAGATTCCACGAGAAAACTGTTAACAAACAGCTACAAGAACAGAAAGGTGAAACTCTGTGAGATAAATGCACAGGTCACATAGAAGTTTCTCAGAACGCTTCCTTTCAGTTTCTATCTGAAGATATTTCCTTTCTCACAGTAGCCCTCAGCGTTCCAAAATACCACTTTACAGATTCCACGAGAAGAATGTTAGCAAACAGCTACATGAACACAAAGGTGGAACTCAGTGAAATGAATGCACAGGTCACATAGAAATGTCTCAGAAATCTTCTATCTCTTCTTTATCTAGGGATATTTCCTTTGGCTGTATACTCCTCCAAGCAATCCGCAATATCAGTTCTCAGATTCAAAAAAATGCACTAGCAAACAGCTCCATGAAAAACAGCTGTAAACACTGTGAGTTGAATTTACATATCACAAATCATTTCTGAGAAAGCTTCTATCTACTTTTTATCTGAAGATATTTCCTTTGTCATCATCAGCTTCATTGGGCCAAGAAATATCACACTGAAGATTTCAAGAAAACTGTGTTAGCAAACTGATCAATGAACAGAAAAGTGTAACTCTGTGAGTTGCATTCACACATCACAATGCAGTTTCTCAGAATGCTTCTTTTCAGATTTCATCTGAAGATATTTCCTTTCTCACTGTAGTCCTCAATGTGCTCCGAAATATCACCTTGCAAATTCCACGAGAAGAGTGTTAGCAAACAGGAACATTAACAGAAAGGTGGAACTCGGTGAGATGAATGCATGGGTAATACAGAAGTTTCTCAGAACGCGTCCTTTCATTTTTTATCTGAAGATATTTCCTTTGTCACTGTGGCCATCAATGCGCTCCCAAATATCACTTAGCAGATTCCACGAGAGAGTGTTAGCAAATAGCTACATGAACAGAAATCTGGAACTCTGTGAGATGAAAGCACGGGTAACACAGAAGTATCTCAGAATGTCTCCTTTCAGTTTTTATCTGAAGATATTTCCTTTGTCACTGTAGCCCTCAATGCGCTCCGAAATATCACTTTGCAGATTCCACGAAAAGAGTGTTAGCAAAACGCCGCATGGACAGAAAGGTGGAATTTTGTGAGATGAACTCAGAGATCAGAAAGACATTTCTCAGAAATCTTCTTTCTCATTTTTATCTGGGGATATTTTCTTTGCCAGTATACTCTTCCATTGGATCCGAAATACCGGTCCCAAGATTCAACAAAAACTTGACTAGCAAACAGCACCATGAAATACAGCTGTAATTCAGTGAGTTGAATTCAGACATCACAAAGCAGTTTGTCAGTAAGTTTCTTTCTACTTTTTATCTGAAGATATGTCCTTTGTCAACGTCAACTTCATTGGGTAAAGAAATATCCCACTACAGATTTCAAGAAAACTGTGTTAGCAAACTGATCAATGAACAGAAAAGTGTAACTCTGTGAGTTACATTCACACGTCACAATGAAGTTTCTCAAAACGCTTCATTTCAGTTTTTATCTGAAGATATTTCCTTTTCCACTGTAGCCCTCAATGCGCTCCCAAATATCACTTAGCAGATTCCATGAGAAGAGTGTTAGTAAATAGCTACATGAACAGAAAGGAGGAACTCTGTGGGATGAATGCACGGGTAAAACAGTGTTTGACAGAACGCTTCCTTTCAGTTTTTACCTGAAGGTATTTCCTTTTTCACTGTAGCCGTCAATGCGCTCCCAGATAGCATTTAGCAGATTCCATGAGAAGAGTGTTAGCAAATAGCTACATGAACACAAAGGTGGAACTCTGTGAGATGAATGCACGGGTAAGAAAGAGTTTCTCAGAACACTTCCTTTCAGTATTTATCTGAAGATATTTCCTTTTTCACTGTAGCCTCAAAGCGCTCACAAATATCACTTGGCAGATTTGATGAGAAAAGTGTTAGCAAATAGCTACATGAACAGAAACGTGGAACTCTGTGAGATGAATGCACAGGTAACACAGAAGTTTCTCAGAACGCTTCCTTTCAGTTTTTACCTGAAGATATTTCCTTTGTCACTGTAGCCCACAATGCGCTCCGAAATATCACTTTGCAGATTCCACGAGAAGAGTGTAAGCAAACAGCTACAAGAACAGAACGCTGTAACTCTGTGAGATGAACTCAGAGATCAGAAAGACATTTCTCAGAAATCTTCTTTCTCGTTTTTATCTGGGAATATTTCCTTTGGCTGTATACTCCTGCAAGCGATCCGAAATATCGGTTCTCAGATACAACTAAAACTGGACTAGCAAACAGCTCTATGAAACACAGCTGTAACTCAGTGAGTTGAATCCACACATCAAAAAGCAGTTTCTCAGAAAGCTTCTTTCTACTTTTATCTGAGGATATTTCCTTTGTCAATGTTAGCTTCATTGGGCAAAGAAATATCCCACTGCAGATTTCAAGAAAACTGTGTTAGCAAACTGAGCAATGAACAGAAAAGTGTAACACTATGAGATATATTCACACGTCAAAATACAGTTTCTCAGAACGCTTCATTTCAATTTTTTTCTGAAGATATTTCCTTTTTAACTGTAGCCATCAATGTGCTCCAAAATATCACTTTGCAGATTCAACGAGAAGAGTGTTACCAAACAGCTACATTGGGAGAAAGGTGAAACTCCGTGAGATGAACTCACAGATCACAAAGACATTTCTCAGAAATCTTCCTTCTCGTTTTAATCTGGGGATATTTCCTTTGGCTGTATACTCCACCAAGCGATCCGAAATATCGGTTCCCAGTTTGAACCAAAACTGCACTAGCAAACAGTGCTATGAAACACAGCTGTAACTCAGTGAGTTGAATTCACACATCACAAAGCAGTTTCTCAGAAAGCTTCTTTCTACTTTTTATGTGAGGATATTTCCTTCGTCACCGGAAGCTTCATTGGTAAAGAAATATCCCTCTACAGATTTCAAGAAAACTGTGTTAGCAAACTGAGCAAAGAATAGAAAAGTGTAACACTATGAGATACATTCACACGTCACAATGCAGTTTCTCAGAACGCTTCGTTTCAGTTTTTATCTGAAGATATTTCTTTTTTCACTGTCGCCATTAATGTGCTCCCAAATATCACTTAGTAAATTCCATGAGAAGAGTGTTAGCAAATATCTACATGAACAGAAAGGTGGAACTCGGTGAGATGAATGCACGGGTAACACAGAAGTTTCTCAGAATGCTTCCTTTCAGTTTTTGTCTGAAGATATTTCCTTTGTCACTCTAACCCTCAATGTGCTCCAAAATATTACTTTGCAGATTCAACGAGAAGGGTGTTAGCAAACAGCTACATTGGCAGAAAGGTGTAACTCTGTGAGATGAACTCACAGATCACAAAGACATTTCTCAGAAATCTTCTTTCTCGTTTTAATCTGGGAATATTTCCTTTGGCTGTATACTCCACCAAGCGATCTGAAATATCGGTTCCCAGTTTGAACCAAAACTGCACTAGCAAACAGTGCTATGAAACACAGCTGTAACTCAGTGAGTTGAATTCACACATCACAAAGCAGTTTCTCAGAAAGCTTCTTTCTACTTTTTATGTGAGGATATTTCCTTCGTCACCGGAAGCTTCATTGGGTAAAGAAATATCCCACTGCAGATTTCAAGAAAACTGTGTTAGCAAACTGGTCAATGAACAGAAAAGTGTAACTCTGTGAGTTGCATGCACACGTCACAATGCAGTTCTCAGAATGCTTCTTTTCAGTATTTGCCTGAAGATATTTCCTTTTTCACTGAAACCGTAAATGTGCTCCAAAATATCACTTCGCTGATTCCACGAGAAGAGTGTTAGCAAACAGCGACATGGACAGAAAGGTGAAACTCTGTGGGATGAATGCACGGGTAATGCCGAAGTTTCTCAGCACGCTTCCTTTCAGTTTTTATCTGAAGATATTTCCTTTTTCACTGTAGCCCTCATTGAGCTTCGAAATGTCACTTTGCAGATTCCACGAGAAGAGTGTAAGCAAACAGCTACATGAATAGAAAAGTGGAACTCCGTGAGATGAACTCAGAGATCAGAAAGATATTTCTCAGAAATCTTCTTTCTCGTTTTTATCTAGGGATATTTCCTTTGGCTGTATACTCCTCCAAGCGATCCGAAATACCGGTTCCAAGATTTAACAAAATTGGACTAGCAAAGAGCTCCATGAAATACAGCTATAATTCAGTGAGTCGAATTCACACATCACAAAGCAGTTTCTCAGAAAATTTCTTTCTGCTTTTTATCGGAATATATTTCGATTATCAACGTAAGGTTCATTGGGTAAAGAAATATCAAATGGCAGATTCAAGAAAACTGTGTTAGCAAACTGATCAATGAACAGAAAAGTGTAACTCTGTGAGTTGCATTCACAGGCCACAATGCAGTTTCTCAGAACGCTTTTTTTCAGTTTTTATCTGAAGATATTTCCTTTTACACTATAGCCATCAATGCGCATCCAAATATCACTTAGCAGATACCAAGAGAAGAGTGTTAGCAGATAGCTACATGAACAGAAAGGTGGAACTCTATGAGATGAAAGCACGAGTAACAAAGTGTATGTCAGAACACTTCCTTTCAGTTTTTATCTGAAGATATTTCCTTTTTTCATTGTAGCCATCAATGCGCTCCGAAATATCACTTAGCAGATTCCATGAGAAGAGTGTTAGCAAATAGCTACATGAACAGAAAGGTGGAACTCTGTGAGATGAACTCACAAGTCACATAGAAGTTTCTCAGAACGCTTCCTTTCAGTTTTTATCTGAAGATATTTCCTTTGTCACTGTAGCTCACAATGCACTCCAAAATATCACTTTGCAGATTCTACGAGAAGAGTGTTATCAAACAGCTACATGAACAGAATAGGGGAACTCAGTTAGATGAACTCAGAGATCAGAAAGGCATTTCTCAAAAATCTTCTTGCTCGTTTTTATCTCCGGATATTTCCTTTGGCTGTATACTCCTCCAAGCGATCCGAATTATTGGTTCTCAGATTCAACCAAAACTGGACTACCAAACAGCTATATGAAACAAAGCTGTAACTCAGTGAGTTGAATTCACACATCACAAAACAGTTTCTCAGGAAGCTTCTTTCTACTTTTTATCTGAGGATATTTCCTTTGTCAATGTCAGTTTCATTGGGCAAAGAAATATCCCACTGCAGATTTCAAGAAAAGTGTGTTAGCAAACGGATTAATGAACAGAAAAGTGTAACTCTGTGAGTTGCACTCACACGTCACAAAGCAGTTTGTCAGAAAGCTTTGTTTCAGTTTCTCTGTGAAGATATTTCCTTTTTCCTTGTAGCCATCAATGCGCTCCCAAATATCACTTAGCAGATTCCATAAGAAGAGTGTTAGGAAATAGCATCATGAACAGAAAGGTGCAACTCTGTGAGATGAATGCAGGGGTAACACAGAAGTTTCTCAGAACGCTTTCTTTCATTTTTTAATCTGAGGACATTGCCTTTGTAACTGTAGCCTTCAATGCGCTCCCAAATATCACTTAGCAGTTTCCATGATAAACGTGTAAGCAAATAGCTACATGAAGAGAAATGTGGAACTCTGTGAGATGAATGCACGGGTAACACAGAAGTTTCTCAGAACGCTTCCTTCCAGTTTTTATCTGAAGATATTTCCTTTGTCACTGTAGCCCTCAATATGCTGTGAAATATCACTTTGCAGATACCATGAGAAGAGTGTTAACAAACAGCTACATGAACAGAGAGGTGCAATTCTGTGACATGAATGTACGGGTAACACTGAAGTTTCTCAGAATGCTTCCTTTCAGTTTTTATCAGAAGATATTTCCTTTGTCACTGAAGCAGTCAATGCGGTCCCAAATATCACTTAGCAGTTTCCATGAGAAGAGTGTTAGCAAACAGCTACATGAACAGAAAGATAGAGCTCTGTGAGGTAAATTCTCAGGTCACATACAAGTTTCTCAGAATGGTTCCTTTCAGTTTTTATCTGAAGATATTTCCTTTGTCACTGTAGCCCTAATTCACTCCGAAATATCACTTTGCCAATTCCACGAGAAGAGGGTTAGCAAACAGCTCCCTGGACAGAAAGGTGGAACTCTGTGAGATGAACTCAGGGATCAGAAAGACATTTCTCAGATATCTTCTTTCTCCTTTTTATCTGGGGATATTTCCTTTGGCTGTATATTTCTCCAAGCGATCAGAAATACAGATTCCCAGATTCAACAAAAGCTGGACTAGCAAACTGCTCCATGAAATACAGCTGTCATTCAGTGAGTTCAATTCACCCATCAAAAAGCAGTTTCTCAGAAAGTTTCTTTTCACTTTTTATCTGAAGATATTTCCTTTGTCAATGTCAGCTTCATTGGGCAAAGAAATATTCCACTGCAGATTTCAAGAAAGCTGTGTTAGCAAACTAATCTTTGAACAGAAATGTGTAACTCTGTGAGTCGCATTCAAACGTCACAATGCAGTTTCTCAGAACGCTTTGTTTCAATTTCTATCTGAAGATATTTCCTGTGTCACTGTAGGCGTCAATGCGCTCCCAAATATCAGTTAGCAGATCCGATGAGATGAGTGTTAGCAACAAGCTACATGAACAGAAAGGTGGAACTCTATGAGATGAAAGCACGAGTAACAAAGAGTTTGTCAGAATGCTTCCTTTCAGTTTTTCTCTGAAGATATTTCCTTTTTCCCTGCAGCCAGCAATGCGCTCCAAAATATCACTTAGCAGATTCCATGAGAAGAGTGTTAGCAAATAGCTACATGAACGGAAAGGTGGAACTCTGTGGGATGAATTCACTGGTCACATAGAACTTTCTCCGAATGCTTCCTTTCAGTTTTTATCTGAAGATATTTCCTTCGTCACAGTTGCCCTCAATAAGCTCCCAAATATCACTTAGCAGATTCTGTGAGAAGAGTGTAAGCGAATAGCTACATGAACAGAAAGGTGGAACTCTGTGAGATGAATGCACGGGTAACACAGAAGTTTCTAAGGACGCTTCCTTTCAGTTTTTATCTGAAGATATTTCCTTCGTCACAGTTGCCCTCAATAAGCTCCCAAATATCACTTAGCAGATTCTGTGAGAAGAGTGTAAGCGAATAGCTACATGAACAGAAAGGTGGAACTCTGTGAGATGAATGCACGGGTAACACAGAAGTTTCTAAGGATGCTTCCTTTCAGTTTTTAGCTGAAGATATTTCCTTTGTCACTCTAGCCATCATTGCGCTCCCAAATATCACCTAGCAAACTCCATGAGAAGAGTGTTAGCAAATAGCTACATGAACAGAAAGGTGGGACTCTGTGAGATTGATACAGGGGTAACAGAGAAGTATCTCAGCACGCTTCCTTTCAGTTTCTATCTGAAGATATTTCCTTTTTCACTGTAGCCGTCAATGCGCTCCCAAATATCACTTAGCAGATTCCATGAGAAATGTGTTAGCAAACAGCTACATGAACAGAAAGGTGGAACTCTGTGAGATGAATTCACAGGTCACATAGAAGTTTCTCAGAACGCGTTCTTTAGTTTTTATCTGAAGATGTTCCATTGGTCACTCTAGCCCTCAATGCTCTTCGAAATATCACTTTGCAGATGCCACGAGAAGACTGTAAGCAAAAAACTACATGAACAGAAAGGCGGAACTCTGTGAGATGAATGCACGGGTAACACAGAAGTTTCTCAGACTGCTTCCTTTCAGTTTTAATCTGAAGATGTTTCCTTTGTAACTGTAGCCTTCAATGCGCTCCCAAATATCACTTGACAGATTCCATGAGAACAGTGTTAGCAAATGGGTACATGAAAAGAAAGGTAGAACTCTGTGAGAATAATGCACAAGTAACACAGAAAATTCTCAGAACGCTTCCTTTCAGTTTTTATCTGAAGATATTTCCTTTTTCACTGTAGCGGTCAATGCCATCCCAAATATCACTTAGCAGATTTCACGAGAAGAATTTTAGCAAACAGCTACATGAACAGAAACGTGGAACTATGTGAGATAAATGTACTGGTAACACAGTAGTTTCTCAGAACGCTTCCTTTCAGTTTTTATCTGAAGATATTACCTTTGTCACTGTAGCCCTCAATATGCTCCGAAATATCACTTTGCAGATTCCACAAGAAGAGTGTTAGCAAACAGCTACATGGACAGAAAGGTGGCACTCTGTGAGATGAACTCAGAGATCGGAAAGACATTTGTCAGAAATCTTCTTTCTCGTTTTTATCTGGGGATATTTCCTTTGGCGGTATACTCCTCCACGCGATCCGAAATATCGGTTCTGAAATTCAACCAAAACTGGACTAGCGAACAGCTCTATGAAACACAGCTGTAACTCAGTGAGTTGAATTAACACATCACAAAGCAGTTTCTCAGGAAGCTACTTTCTAATTTTTATCTCAGAATATTTCCTTTGTCAACGTTAGTTTCATTGGGCAAAGAAATATGCCACTGCAGATTTCAAGAAAACTGTGTTAGCAAACTGATTAATGAACAGAAAAGTGTAACTCTGTGAGTTGCCTTCACACGTCACAATGCAGTTTCTCAGAAAGCTTCGTTTCAGATTTCATCTGAAGATATTTCCTTTTTAACTGTAGCCATCAATGCGCTCCCAAATATCACTAAGCAGATTCCATAAGAAGAGTGTTAGCAAATAGCTACATGAACAGAAAGGTGGAACTCGCTGAGATGAATGCACCGGTAACACAGAAGTTTCTCAGTTTGCTTCCTTTCAGTTTTTATCTGAGGATATTTCCTTTGTCACTGTAGCCGCCAAAGTGCTGCTAAATATCACTTGGCAAATTATATGAGAAGAGTGTTAGCAAATAGCTACATGAACAGAAAGGTCTAACTCTCTGAAATGAATGCACGGGTAAGAGAGAAGTTTCTCAGAACGCTTCCTTTCAGTTTTTATCTGAAGGTATTTCCTTTGTCACTGAAGTCCTCAATGCAGTCTCACATATCAGTTAGCAGATTCCATGAGAAGAGTGTTAGCAAACAGCTACATGAACAGAAAGGTGGAACTCTGTGAGATGAATGCACGGGTAACACAGAAGTTTCTCAGAAGGCTTCCTTTCCGTTTTCATCTGAAGATATTTCCTTTCTCACTATAGTCCTCAATGCGCTTCGAAATATCACTTAGCGTATTCCACGAAAAGAGTGTTAGCAAACAGCTACATGAACAGAAATGTGGAATTCTGTGAAATGAATTCACAGGTCACATAGAAGTTTCTCAGAACGCTTCCTTTCAGTTTTTATCTGAAGATATTTCCTTAGTCACTGTAGCCCTCAATGTGCTCCGAAATATCACTTTGCAGATTCCACGAGAAGAGTGTTAGCAAACAGCTACATGGACAAAAAGGTGGAACTCTGTTAGATGAACTCAGAAATCAGAAAGATATTTCTCAGAAATCTTCTTTCTTCTTTTTATATGGGGATATTTCCTTTGGCTGTATCCTCCTCCAACCTATCCGAAATATCAGTTCTCAGATTCAACCAAAACAGGACTAGTAAACAGCTCTATGAAACACAGCTGTAACTCAGTGAGTTGAATTCACATATCACAAAGCAGTTTCTCAGAAAGCTTCTTTCTACTTTTTATCTGAGGATATTTCCTTTGTCACCGTAATCTTCATTGGGTAAAGTAATCTCTCACTGCAGATTTCAAGAAAACTGTGTTCGCAAACTGATCAATGAACAGAAAAGTGTAACTCTGTGAGTTGCATTCACATGTCACAATGCAGTTTCTCAGAATGCTTCTTTTCAGTTTTTATCTGAAGATATATCCTTTTTCACTGTAGGCGTCAATGCGGTCCCAAATATCACTTAGCAGATTCCACGAGAAGACTGTTAACAAACAGGTTCATGAATAGAGAGGTAGAACTCTGTGAGATGAATTCACTGGTCACATAGAAGTTTCTCAGAATGCTCCCTTTCAGTTTTGATCTGAAGATATTTCCTTTGTGTCTGTAGCCCGCAATGCGCTCCGAAATATCACTTGGCAGATTCCACGAGAAAAGTGTTAGCAAAGAGTTACATGGCAGAAATGTGGAACTCTGTGAGATGACTTCACAGGTCACATAGAAGTTTCTCAGAACGCTTCCTTTCAGTTTTCATCTGAAGATATTTCCTTCGTCACTGTAGCCCTCAATGAGCTCCGAAATATCTCTTTGCAGTTTCCAAGAGAAGAGAGTTATCAAACAGCTACTTTGACAGAAAGGTGGAACGCTGTGAGATGAACTCAGAGGTCAGAAAGACATTTCTCACAAATCTTCTTTCTCGTTTTTATCTGGGGATGTTTCCTATGGCTGTATACTAGTCCAAGCAATCCGAAATAACAGTTCTCAGATTCAACCAAAACTGGACAAGCAAACAGCTCGATGAAACACAGCTGTAACTCAGTGAGTTGAATTCACACATCACAAAGCAGTTTCTCAGAAAGCTTCTTTCTTCTTTTTATCTGAGGATATTCTTTGTCACCGTAAGCTTCATTGTTTAAAGAAATCTCCCACTGCAGATTTCAAGAAAACTGTGTTAGCAAACTGATCAATGAACAGAAAAGTGTAACTCTGTGAATTGCATTCAAACGTCACAATGCAGTCTCTCAGAACTCTTCCTTTCAGTTTTTATCTGAAGATATTTCCTTTTTCACTGTAGCCCTCAATGAGCTCTGAAACATCTCCTTGCAGATTCCACGAGAAGAGTGTTAGCAAACAGTTGTATGGACAGAAAGGTGGAAGTTGTGAGATGAACTCAGAGATCACAAAGACATTTCTCAGAAATCTTCTTTCTCGTTTTTACCTGGGGATATTTCCTTTGGCTGTATAGTCCTCCAAGCGATCCGAAATATCGCTTCTCAGATTCAACCAAAACTGGACTAGCAAACAGCTCTATGAAACACAGCTGTAACTCAGTGAGTTGAATTCACACATCACAAAGCAGTATCTCAGAAAGCTTCTTTCTACTTTCTATCTGAGGATATTTCCATTGTCACCGTAAGTTTCATTGGGTAAAGAAATCTGCCACTGCAGATTTCAAGGAAACTGTGTTAGCAAACTGATCAATGAAAAAAAAGTGTAACTCTGTGAGTTGCATTCACACGTCACAATGCAGTTTCTCAGAATGTTTCTCTTTCAGTTCTTATCTGACGATATTACCTTTTTTACTGTAGCCGTCAATGCGGTACTAAATATCACTTAGCAGATTCCACAAGAAGAGTGTTAGCAAACAGCTACATGAACAGAAGGGCGGAACTCTGTGAGATGAATGCACGGGTAACACAGAAGATTCTCAGAACATTTCCTTTCAGTTTTTATCTGAAGGTATTTCCTGTGTAACTGTAGCCGTCAATTCACTCCCAAATATCACTTAACAGATTCCATGAGAAGAGTGTTAGCAAATAGCTACATGAACAGAAAGGTGGAACACGGTGAGATGAATGCACGGATCACATAGAAGTTTCTCAGAATGCTTCCTTTCAGTTTTTATCTGAAGATATTTCCTTTGTCCCTGTAGCCCTCAATGTGCTCCGAAACATCAGTTTGCAGATTCCTCGAGAAGAGTGTTAGCAAAGAGCTACATGGACAGAAACGTGGAATTCTGTGAGATAAACTCAGAGATCAGAAAGATATTTCTCGGAAATCTTCTTTCTCATTTTTATCTGGGGATATTTCCTTTGGCTGTACACTCCTGCAAGCGATCCTAAATATTGCTTCTCAGATTCAACCAAAACTGGACTAGCAAGCAGCTCTATGAAACGCAGCTGTAAATCAGTGAGTTGAATTCACACATCACAAAGCAGTTGCACAGAAAGCTTCTTTCTACTTTATATCTGAGGATATTTCCTTTGTCACTGTAAGCTACATTGGGTAAACAAATCTCCCACAGCAGATTTCAAGAAAATTGTGTTAGAAAACTGATCTATGAACAGAAAAGTGTTACACTGTGAGTTGCATTCACACGTCAAAACGCAGTTTCTCAGAATGCTTCTTTTCAGTTTTTATGTGAAGATATTTCCTTTTTCACTGTAACCGTCAATGCGGTCCCAAATATCACTTAGCAGATTCCACGAGAAGAGTGTTAGCAAACAGCCACATGAACGGAAAGGTGGAACTCTGTGAGACAAATGCACGGGTCACATAGAAGTTTCTCAGAACGCTTCCTTTCAGTTTTTAACTGAAGACATTTCCTTTCTCACTGTAGCCATCAAAGCGCTCCCAAATATCACTTAGCAGATTCCATGAGAAGAGTGTTAGCAAATAGCTACATGAACAGAAAGGTAGAACTCTGTGAGATGAATTCACAGGTAACATAGACGTTTCTTCGAATGCTTCCTTTCAGTTTTTATCTGAAGATATTTCCTTTGTCACTGTAGCCCTCAATGAGCTCCGAAATATCTCTTTGCAGATTCCATGAGAAGTGTGTTAGCAAACAACTACATGAACAGAAAGGTGGAACTCTGTGAGATGAACTCAGACATCTAAAAGACATTTCTCAGAATCCTTCTTTCTTGTTTTTATCTGCGGATATTTCCTTTGGCTGAATACTCCTCCAAGCGATCGGAAATATCGCTTCTCAGATTCAACCAAAACTGGACTAGAAAACAGCTCTATGAAACACATCTGTAACTCAGTGAGTTGAATTCACACATCACAAAGTAGTTTCTCAGAAAGCTTCTTACTACATTTTATCTGAGGATATTTCCCTTGTCACCGTAAGCTTCATTGTTTAAAGAAATCTCCCACTGCAGATTTCAAGAAAACTGTGTTACAAACTGGTTAATGAACAGAAAAGTGTAACTCTGTGAGTTACATTCACACGTCACAATGCAGTGTCTCTGAATGCTTCGTTTCAGTTTTTATCTGAAGATATTTCCTTTCTCACTGTAGCCGTCAATACGCTCCCAAATATCACTTAGCAGATTCCATGAGAAGAGTGTTAGCAAATCATTACATGAACAGAAATGTGGTTCTCTGAGAGATGAATGCACGGGTAACACAGAAGTTTCTCAGAACACTTTGTTTCAGTTTTTAAAGAAGATATTTCCTTTTTCACTGTAGCCGTCAATGCGCTCCCAAATATCATTTAGCAGATTTCATGAGAAGAATGTTATCAAATAGCTACAGGAAGAGAAATGTGGAACTCCGAGAGATGAATGCACGGGTAACACAGAAGTTTCTCAGAATGCTTCCTTTCAGTTTTTTATCTGAAGATATTTCCTCTTTCACTCAATGCGCTCCCAAATATCACTTAGCAGATTCCATGAGAAGAGTGTTAGCAAATAGCTAGATGAATAGAAAGGTGGAACTCTGTGGGATGAATTCACTGGTCACAGAGAACTTTCTCAGAATACTTCCTTTCAGTGTTTATCTGAAGATATTTCCTTTGTCACTGTAGCCCTCAATGAGTTCCGAAATATCTCCTTGTTGATTCCACGATAACAGTGTTATGCAACAGCTACACGAACAGAAAGGTGGAACTCTGTGAAATGAACTCAGAGATCAGAATGACGTTTCTCAGAAATCTTCTTGCTCGTTTTCATCTGGGGATATTTCCTTTGGCTGTATACTCGTCCAAGGGATCTGAAATATCGCTTCTCAGATTGAACCAAACTGGACTAGCAAACAACTCTATGAAACCCAGCTGTAACTCAGTGAATTAAATTCACACATCACAAAGCAGTTTCTCAGAAAGCTTCTTTCTTCTTTTTATCTGAGAGTATTTCCTTTGTCACCATTAGCTTCATTGGATAAAGAAATCTTCCCTTGCAGATTTCAAGAAAACTGTGTTAGCAAGCTGTTCAATGAACAGAAAAGTGTTACTCTGTGAGTTACATTTACATGTCACAATGCAGTTTCTCAGAACGCTTCGTTTCACTTTTTATCTGAAGATATTTCCTTTCTCACTGTAGCCATCAATGTGCTCCCACATAACACTTACCAGGTTCTATGAGAAGAGGGTTAGCAAATAGATACATGGACACAAATGTGGAACTCTGAGTTATGAATGCAGGTGTAACACAGAAGTTTCTCAGAACGCTTCCTTTCAGTTTTTATGTGAAGATATTTCCTTTGTCACTGTTGCCCTCAATGAGGTCCCAAATATCACTTAGAAGATTCCATGAGAAGAGTGTTAGCAAAGAGCTATATAAACTAAAAGGTGAAACTCTGTGAGATGAATGCACGGGTCACATAGAAGTTTCTCAGAACGCTTCGTTTCAGGTTTTATCTGAAGATATTTCCTTTGTTACTCTAGCCCTCAAAGGGTTCCGAAATATCTCTTTGCTGATTCCACGAGAAGAGTGTTAGGAAACAGCTACAAGGAAAGAAAGGTGGAACTCTGTGAGATGAACTTAGAGATCAGAAAGGTATTTCCCAGAAGTCTTCTTTCTCGTTTTTATCTGGGGATATTTCCTTTGGCTGTATACTCTTCCAAGCGATCAGAAATATCGGATCTCAGAGTGATCCAAAATTGGACTAGCAAACAGCTCTATGAAACCCCGCTGTACCTCAGTGAGTTGATTTCACACATCACAAAGCAGTTTCTCCGAAAGATTCTTTCTTCTTTTTACCTGGGGATATTTCCTTTGTCACCATAAGCTTCATTGGGTAAAGAAATCTCCCACTGCAGATTTCAAGAAAAGTGTGTAGGCAAACTGATCAATGAACAGAAAAGTGTAACTCTATGAGTTTCATTCACACATTCACAATGCAGTTTCTCAGAACGCTTCGTTTCAGTTTTTATCTGAAGATATTTCCTTTCTCACTGTGGCCGTCAATGCGCTCCCAAATATCACTTAGCAGATTCTATGAGAAGAGTGTTAGGAAATAGCTACATGAACAGAAATGTGGAACTCTGAGGGATGAATGCAGGGGTAACACAGAAGTTTCTCAGAAAGGTTCCTTTCAGTTTTTATCTGAAGATATTTCCTTTGTCACTGTTGCCCTCAATGTGCTCTCAAATATCACTTAGCAGATTCCATGAGAAGAGTGTTAGCAAATAGCTACCTTAACAGAAAGGTGGAAATCAGTGGTATGAATTCACTGGTCACATAGAATTTTCTCAGAATGCTTCTTCTCAGTTTTTTCTGAAGATATTTCCTTTCTCACTGTAGCCGTCAATGCGATCCCAAATATCACTTAGCAGATTCTGTGAGAAGAGTGTTAGCAAAAAGCTACATGTACAGAAATGTGGAACTCTGAGAGATGAATGCCGGGGTAACACAGAATTTCTCAGAATGGTTCCTTTCTGTTTTTATGTGAAGATATTTCCTTTGTCACTGTTGCCCTCAAAGAGCTTCCTAATATCCCTTAGCAGATTCCCTGAGAATAGTGTTAGTAAATAGCGACATAAACTAAAAGGTGGAATTCTATGAGATGAATTCATGGGTCACAGGGAAGTTTCTCAGAATGCTTTCTTTCAGTTTTTATCTGAAGATATTTCCTTTCTCACTGTAGCCCTCAATACGCTCTAAATATCACTTAGCAGATTCCATGAGAAGAGTGTTAGCAAATAGCTACATGAACAGAAATGTGGAACTCTGAGAGATGAATGCACCAGTAACACAGAAGTTTTTCAGAACGCTTCCTTTCAGTTTTTATGTGAAGATATTTCCTTTGCCACTGTTGCCCTCAATGCGCTCCCAAATATCACTTAGCAGATTCCTTGGGAAGACTGTTAGCAAATAGCTACATGAGCAGAAAGGTGGAACTCTGTGAGATGAATTCACTGGTCACATAGAACTTTCTCAGAATGCTTCCTTTCAGTTTTTTTCTGAAGATATTTCCTTAGTCACTGTAGCCCTCAATGAGCTCCGAAATATCACTTTGCAGATTCCACCAGAAGAGTGTTAGGACACAAGTACATGGACAGAAATGTGGAACTCTGTGAGATGAACTCAGAGATCAGAAAGACATTTCTCAGAAATCTTCTTTCTCGTTTTTATCTGGGGATATTTCCTTTTGATGTTATACTCCTCCAAGAGATGCGAAATATCGCTTCTCAGATTCAACCAAAACTGGACTAGCAAACAGCTCTATGAAACACAGCTGTAACTCAGTGAGTTGAATTCACACATCACAAAGCAGTTTCTCAGAAAGCTTCTTTCTTCTTTTAATTTGAGGATATTACCTTTGTCACCATAAGCTTCATTGGTAAAGAAATCTCCCACTGCAGATTACAAGAAAATTGTGTTAGCAAACTGGTGAATGAACAGAAAAGTGTAAATCTGTGAGTTACAATCACACGTCACAATGCAGTTTCTCAGAACGCTTCGTTTCAGTTTTTACCTGAAGATATTTCCTTTCTCACTGTAGCCGTCAATGAGCTCCCAAATATCACTTAGCAGATTCCATGAGAAGAGTGTTAGCAAATAGCTACATGAACAGAAATGTGGAACTCTGAGACATGAATGCACGGGTAAGACAGAAGTTTCTCAGAAAGTTTCCTTTCAGTATTTATGTGAAGATATTTCTTTCGTCACTGTTTCCCTTAATGAGCTCCCAAATATCACTTAGCAGATTCCATGAGAAGAGTGTTAGCAAATAGCTACATAAACTAAAAATTGGAACTCTTTGAGATGAATGCACCGGTCACATAGAAGTTTCTCAGAACGCTTCCTTTCAGTTTTTATCTGAAGGTATTTCCTTTCTCACTGTAGCCCTCAATGCGCTGCCAAATATCACTTATCAGATTCCATGAGAAGAATGTTAGTAAATAGCTACATGAACAGAAATGTGGATCTCTGAGAGATGAATGCACGAGTAACACAGAAGTTTTTCAGAATGCTTCCTTTCAGTTTTTATCTGAAGATATTTCCTTTCTCACTGTAGCCATCAATGCGCTCCCAAATATCACTTAGCAGATTCTGGGAGAAGAGTG
>NW_012100232.1:123997-132760 GCF_000951045.1 Mandrillus leucophaeus | reverse complement strand
GCTTCCTTTCAGTTTTTACCTGAAGATATTTCCTTTGTCACTGTAGCCCACAATGCGCTCCGAAATATCACTTTGCAGATTCCACGAGAAGAGTGTAAGCAAACAGCTACGAGAACAGAACGCTGTAACTCTGTGAGATGAACTCAGAGATCAGAAAGACATTTCTCAGAAATCTTCTTTCTCGTTTTTATCTGGGGATATTTCCTTTCACTGTTATACTTCTACAAGAGATCCGAAATATCGTTTCTCAGATTCAACCAAAACTGGACATCAAACAGCTCTATGAAACACAGCTGTAACCTAGTGAGTTGAATTCAAACATCATAAAGCAGTTTCTCAGAAAGCTTCCTTCTTCTTTTTATCTTAGGATATTACCTTTGTTACCATAAGGTTCATTGGGTAAAGAAATCTCCCACTGCAGATTTCAAGAAAGCTGTGTTAGCAAACTGGTCAAGAACAGAAAAGTGTATCTCTGTGAGTTACATTCACATGTCACAATGTAGTTTCTCGGAACTCTTCGTTTCAGTTTTTATCTGAAGATATTTCCTTTCTCACTGTAGCCGTCAATGCGCTCCCAAATATCACTTAGCAGATTCTATGAGAAGAGTGTTAGGAAATAGCTACATGAACAGAAATGTGGAAATCTGAGAGATGAATGCAGGGGTAACACAGAAGATTCTCAGAATGGTTCCTTTCAGTTTTTATGTGAGGATATTTCCTTTGTCACTGTTGCCCTCAATGAGCTCCCTAATATCACTTAGCAGATTCCATGAGAAGAGTGTTAGCAAATAGCTACATAAAGTAAAAAGTGGAACTCTGTGAAATGAATTCACGGGTCACATAGAAGTTTCTCAGAACACTTCCTTTCAGTTTTTATCTGAAGATATTTCTTTTCTCACTGTAGCCCTCAATGCGCTCCCAAATATCACGTAGCAGATTCCATGAGAAGAGTGTTAGCAAATAGCTACAGGAACAGAAATGTGGATCTCTGAGAGATGAATGCACGAGTAACACAGAAGTTTTTCAGAACGTTTCCTTTCAGTTTTTATCTGAAGATATTTCCTTTCTCACTGTTGCTCTCAATGAGCTCCCAAATATCACTTAGCAAATTCCATGAGAAGAGTCTAAGCAAATAGCTACATGAAAGGAAAGTTGGAACTCTGTGGGATGAATTCACTGGTCACATAGAACTTTCACAGAATGCTTCCTTTCAGTTTTAATCAGAAGATATTTCGTTTCTCACTGTAGCCCTCAATGCGCTCCCAAATGTCACATAGCAGATTCTGTGAGAAGAGTGTCAGCAAATAGCTACATGAACAGAAATGTGGATCTCTCAGGGATGAATGCACGGTTAAGACAGAAGTCTCTCAGAACGCTTCCTTTCAGTTTTTATCTGAAGATATTTCCTTTCTCACTGTAGCCGTCAATGCGCTCCCAAATATCACTTAGCAGATTCTATGAGAAGAGTGTTAGCAAATAGTTACTTGAACAGAAATGTGGAAATCTGGGAGATGAATGCAGGGGTAACACAGAAGTTACTCAGAACGGTTCCTTTTAGTTTTATGTGAAGATATTTCCTTTGTCACTGTTGCCCTCAATGAGCTCCTTAATATCACATAGTAGATTCCATGAGAAGAGTGTTAGCAAATAGCTACATAAACTAAAAGGTGGAACTCTGTGGGATGAATTCACTGGTCACATAGAACTTTCTCAGAATGCTTCCTTTCAGTTTTTATCTGAAGATATTTCCTTTGTTACTCTAGCCCTCAAAGAGCTCCGAAATATCTCTTTGCTGATTCCACGAGAAGAGTGTTAGGAAACAGCTACACGGAAAGAAAGGTGGAACTCTGTGAGATGAACTTAGAGATCAGAAAGATATTTCTCAGAAGTCTTCTTTCTCGTTTTTATCTGGGGATATTTCCTTTGGCTGTATACTCTTCCAAGCGATCAGAAATATCGGATCTCAGAGTGATCCAAAATTGGACTAGCAAACAGCTCTATGAAACCCCGCTGTACCTCAGTGAGTTGATTTCACACATCACAAAGCAGCTTCTCAGAAAGATTCTTTCTTCTTTTTACCTGGGGATATTTCCTTTGTCACCATAAGCTTCATTGGGTAAAGAAATCTCCCACTGCAGATTTCAAGAAAAGTGTGTCAGCAAACTGATCAATGAACAGAAAAGTGTAACTCTATGAGTTTCATTCACACGTTCACAATGCAGTTTCTCAGAACGCTTCGTTTCAGTTTTTATCTGAAGATATTTCCTTTCTCACTGTGGCCGTCAATGCGCTCCCAAATATTACTTAGCAGATTCCATGAGAAGAGTGTTAGCAAATAGCTACATGAACAGAAATGTGGAACTCTGAGAGATGAATGCACGGGTAAGACAGACGTTTCTCAGAACGCTTCCTTTCAGTTTTTATCTGAGGTTATTTCCTTTGTCACTGTTGCCCTCAATGCGTTCCCAAATATCACTTAGGAGATTACATGAGAAGAGTGTTAGCAAATAGCTACATGAACAGAAATCTGGAACTCTGAGAGACGAATGCAGCGTAACACAGAAGTTTCTCAGAACGCTTACTTTCAGTTTTTATGTGAAGATATTTCCTTTGTCACTGTTGCCCTCAATGCGCTCCCAAATATCACTTAGCAGATTCCTTGAGAAGCGTGTTAGCAAATAGCTACATGAACAGAAATGTGGAATTCTGTTGGATGAATTCACTGGTCACATAGAACTTTCTCAGAATGCTTCCTTTCAGTTTTTATCGGAAGATATTTCCTTAGTCACTCTAGCCCTCAATGGGTTCCAGAAATAGCACTTTGGAGATTCCACGAGAAGACTGTTAGCAAACAGCTACATGAACAAAATGTAGAACTCTGTGAGATGAGTTTCACGGGTAAGACAGGAGTTTCTCAGAACGCTTCTTTTCAGTTTTTATCTGAAGATATTTTCTTTCTCACTGTAGCCGTCAATGCGCTCCCAAATATAACTTAGCAGATTCTGTGAGACGAGTGTCACATAAAAGCTACATGAACAGAAATGTGGAAATCTGAGAGATGAATGCAGGGGTAACACAGAAGTTTCTCAGAATGGTTCCATTCAATTTTAATCTGAAGATATTTCCTTAGTCACTGTTGCCCTCAATAAGCTCCCTAATATCACTTAGCAGATTTCATGAGAAGAGTGTTAGCAAATAGCTATATAAACTAAAATGTGGAGCTCTGTGAGATGAATGCACGGGTCACATAGAAGTTTCTCAGAACGCTTCCTTTCACTTTTATTTGAAGATATTACCTTTCTCACTGTAGCCCTCAATGCGCTCCCAAATATCACTTCGCAGATTCCATGAGAAGAGTGTTAGCAAATAGCTACATGAACAGAAATGTGGATCACTGAGAGATGAATGCACGAGTAACACAGAAGTTTTTCAGATCGCTTCCTTTCAGTTTTTATCTGAAGATATTTCCTTTATCACTGTTGCCATCAATGTGCTCCGAAATATCACTTAGCATGTTCTATGAGAAGAGTGTTAGCAAGTAACTACATGAACAGAAAGATGGAACTCTGAGGGATGAATTCACTGGTCACATAGAAATTTCTCAGAATGCTTCCTTTCAGTTTTTATCTGAAGATATTTCCTTAGTCACCCTAGCCCTCAATATGCTCAGAAATACCACTTTGCAGTTTCCACGAGAAGAGTGTTAGGAAATAGGTACATGGACAGAAATGTGGAACTGTGTGAGATGAACTCAGAGATTGGAAAGACATTTCTCAGAAATCTTCTTTCTCGTTTTGATCTGGGGATATTTCCTTTGGCTGTATAGTCCTCCAAGAGATCCGAAATATCGCTTCTCATATTCAACCAAAACTGGACAACAAACAGCTCTATGAAACACAGCTGTAACTCAGTGAGTTGAATTCACACATCACAAAGCATTTTCTCAGAAAGCTTCTTTCTTCTTTTTATCTGAGGATATTTCCTTTGTCAACATATGCTTCATTGGATAAAGAAATCTCCCACAGCAGATTTCAAGAAAACTGTGTTAGAAAACTGGTCAATGAACAGAAAAGTGTAACTCTGTGAATTACATTCACACGTCACAATGCAGTTTCTCAGAACGCTTCGTTTCAGTTTTAATCTGAAGATATTTCCTTTCTCACTGTAGCCGTCAATGCGCTCTCAAATATCACATTGCAGATTCCATGAGAAGAGGGTAGGGAAATAGCCACATGAACAGAAATGTGGAACTCTGAGAGATGAATGCAGGGGTAACATTGAAGTTTCTCAAAACAATTCCTTTCAGTTTTTATGTGAAGATATTTCCTTTGTCACTGTTGCCCTCAAAGAGCTCCCTAATATCACTTAGCAGATTCCATGAGAAGAGTGTTAGCAAATAGCTACATAAACTAAAAGGTGGAGATTTGTGACATGAATGCACGGGTCACATAGAAGTTTCTCAGAACGCTTCCTTTCAGTTTTTATCTGAAGATATTTCCTTTCGCACTGCAGCCCTCTATGCGCTCCCAAATATCACTTAGCAGATTCCATGAGAAGAGTGTTAGCAAATAGCTACACGAACAGAAATGTGGATTTCTGAGAGATGAATGCACAAGTAATACAGGAGTTTTTCAGAAAGCTTCCTTTCAGTTTTTATCTGAAGACATTTCCTTTGTCACTGTTGCCCTCAATGCGCTCCCAAATATCACTTAGCTCATTCCATGAGAAGAGTGTTAGCAAATAGCTACATGAACAGAAATGTGGAACTCTGTGGTATGAATTCACTGGTCACATAGAACTTTCTCAGAATGCTTCCTTTCAATTTTTAACTGTAGATATTTCCTTTCGCACTGCAGCCCTCTATGAGCTCCCAAATATCACTTAGCAGATTCCATGAGAAGAGTGTTAGCAAATAGCTACATGAAGAGAAATGTGGATTTCTGAGAGATGAATGCACGAGTAACACAGGAGTTTTTCAGAACGCTTCCTTTCAGTTTTCATCTGAAGATATTTCCTTTCTCAGTGTAGCCCTCAATGTGCTCCCAAATATCACTTAGCAGATTCTGTGAGAAGAGTGTTAGCAAATAGCTACATGAACAGAAATGTGGAACTCTGAGAGATGAATGCACGGGTAAGACAGAAGTTTCTCAGAACGCTTCCTTTCAGTTTTTATCTGAAGATATTCCGTATCTCACTGTAGCCGTCAATGCGCTCCCAGATATCACTTAGCAGATTCCATGAGAAGAGTGTTAGCAAACAGCTACATGGACAGAATGGTGGAATTCTGTGAGATGAACTCAGAGATCAGAAAGACATTTCTCGGAAATCTTTCTCTTTTTTATCTGGGGATATTTCCTTTGGCTCTATACTTCTCCAAGAGATGCGAAATATCGCTTCTGAGATTCAATCAAAACTGGACTAGCAAACAGCTCTATGAAACACAGCTGTAACTCAGTGAGTTGAATTCACACACCACAAAGCAGTTTCTCAGAAAGCTTCTTTCTTCTTTTGATCTGAGGATATTTCCTTTGTCACCATAAGCTTCATTGGGTAAAGACATCTCCCACTGCAGATTTCAAGAAAACTATGTTAGCAAACTGGTCAGTGAACAGAAAAGTGTAACTCTGTGAGTTACATTCACACGTCACAATGCAGTTTCTCAGAACGCTTCGTTTCAGTTTTTATCTGAAGATATTTCCTTTCTCACTGTAGCCCTCAATGCGCTCCCAAATATCACTTAGCAGATTCTGTGAGAAGAGGGTTAGGAAATACCTACATGAACAGAAATGTGGAACTCTGAGAGATGAATGCACGGGTATGACAGAAGTTTCTCAGAACGCTTCTTTTCAGTTTTTATCTGAAGATATTTCCTTTCTCACTGTAGCCGTCAGTGCGCTCCCAAATATCACTCAGCAGATTCTATGAGACGAGTGTTAAAAAATAGCTACATGAACAGAAATGTGGAACTCTGAGAGCTGAATGCAGGGGTAACACAGAAGTTGCTCAGAACGGTTCCTTTCATTTTTTATGTGAAGATATTTCCTTTCTCACTGTAGCCCTCAATGCGCTCCCAAATATCACTTAGCAGATTCCATGAGAAGGGTGTTAGCAAATCGCTACATGAACAGAAAGGTGGAACTCTGTAGGATGAATTCACTGGTCACATAGAACTTTCTCAGAATGCTTCCTTTCAGTTTTTATCTCAAGATATTTCCTTTCTCACTGTAGCCCTCAATGCACTTCCAAATATCACTTCGCAGATTCCATGAGAAGAGTGTTAGTAAGTAGCTACATGAACAGAAATGTGGAACTCTGAGAGATGAATTCCCGAGTAACACAGAAGTTTTTCAGATCGCTTCCTTTCAGTTTTTATCTGAAGATATTTCCTTTGTCACTGTTGCCACAATGTGCTCCCAAATATCACTTAGCATGTTTATGAGAAGAGTGTTAGCAAATAACTACATGATTAGAAAGATGGAACTCTGAGGGATGAATTCACTGGTCACATAGAACTTTCTCAGAATGCTTCCTTTCAGTTTTTAATCTGAAGATATTTCCTTAGTCACTGTAGCCCTCAATACGCTCTGAAATATCACTTTGCAGATTCCACGAGAAGAGTGTTAGGAAATAGGTACATGGACAGAAATGTGGAACTGTGTGAGATGAACTCAGAGATCGAAAAGACATTTCTCAGAAATCTTCTTTCTCGTTTTTATCTGGGGATATTTCTTTTTGCTGTATAGTCCTCCAAGAGATCCGAAATATCGCTTCTCAGGTTCAACCAAAACTGGACTAGCAAACAGCTCTATGAAACACAGCTGTAACTCAGTGAGTTGAATTCACACATCACAAAGCATTTTCTCAGAAAGCTTCTTTCTTCTTTTTATCTGAGGATATTTCCTTTGTCACCATAAGCTTCATTGGATAAAGAAATCTGCCACTGCAGATTTCAAGAAAACGGTGTTAGCAAACTGGTCAATGAACAGAAAAGTGTAACTCTGTGAATTACATTCACACGTCACAATGCAGATTCTCAGAACACTTCGTTTCAGTTTTTATCTGAAGGTATTTCCTTTGTCACTGTTGCCCTCTATGCACTCCCAAATGTCACTTAATAGATTCTGTGAGAAGAGTGTTAGCAATTACCTACATGAACAGAAATGTGGAACTCTGAGAGATGAATGCAAGGGTAAGAAAGAAGTTTCTCAGAACACTTCGTTTCAGTTTTTATCTGAATATATTTCCTTTTTGACTGTAGCCGTCAATGCGCTGCCAAATATCACTTTGCAGATTCTATGAGAAGAGTGTAGGCAAATAGCTACATGAACAGAAATGTGGAACTCTGAGACATGAATGCACGGGTGACATTGATGTTTCTCAGTACAGTTCCTTTCAGTCTTTATGTGAAGATATTTGCTTTGTCACTGTTGCCCTCAAAGAGCTCTCTAATATCACTTAGCAGATTCCATGAGAAGAGTGTTAGCAAATAGTTACATGAACAGAAAGGTGGAACTCTGTAGGATGAATTCACTGGTCACATAGAACTTTCTCAGAATGCTTCCTTTCAGTTTTTATCTGAAGATATTTCCTTTCTCACTGTAGCCGTCAATGCGCTCCCAGATATCAATTAGCAGATTCCATGAGAAGAGTGTTAGCAAACAGCTACATGGACAGTATGGTGGAACTCTGTGAGATGAACTCAGCGATCAGAAAGACATTTCTCAGAAATCTTCTTTCTCTTTTTTTCTGGGGATATTTTCTTTGCCTGTATACTACTTCAAGCGATGCGAAATATCGCTTCTCAGATTCAACCAAAACTGGACTAGCAAAGAAATCTATGAAACACAGCTGCAACCCAGTGAGTTGAATTCACACATCACAAAGCAGTTTCTCAGAAAGCTTCTTTCTTCTTTTTATCTGAGGATATTTCCTTTGACAATATAAGCTTCATTGGGTAAATAAATCTCCCACTGCACAATTCAATAAAACTGTGTTAGCAAACTGGTCAATGAACAGAAAAGTGTAGCTCTGTGAATTACATTCACACGTCACAATGCAGATTCTCAGAATGCTTTTTTTCAGTTTTTATCTGAAGATATTTCCTTTCTCACTGTAGCCGTCAAGGCACTCCGAAATATCACTTTGCAGATTCTATGAGAAGTTAGTAGGGAAATAACTACATGAACAGAAATGTGGAACTCTGAGAGATGAATGCTGGGGTAACATTGAAGTTTCTTAGAACAGTTCCTTTCAGATTTAATGTGAAGATATTTCCTTTCTCACAGTTGCCCTCAAAGAGCTCCCTAATATCACTTAGCAGACTCCATGAGAAGAGTGTTAGCAAATAGCTACATAAACTAAAATGTGGAACTCTGTGAGATGAATGCACGGGTCACAAAGAAGTTTCTCAGAACGCTTCCCTTCAGTTTTTATCTGAAGATATTTCCTTTCCCACTGCAGCCCTCTATGCGCTCCCAAATATCACTTAGCAGATTCTATGAGAAGAGTGTTAGGAAATAGCTACATGAACAGAAATGTGGATCTCTGAGAGATGAATGCACGAGTAACACAGGAGTTTTTCAGAACCCTTCCTTTCAGTTTTTATCTGAAGATATTTCCTTTGTGACTGTTGCCCTCAATGCGCTCTCAAATATCACTTAGCAGATTCCATGAGAAGAGTGTTAGCAAATAGCTACATTAACAGAAAGGTGGAAATCAGTGGTATGAATTCACTGGTCACATAGAATTTTCTCAGAATGCTTC
>NW_012100232.1:115617-123217 GCF_000951045.1 Mandrillus leucophaeus | reverse complement strand
CTCAATACGCTCTAAATATCACTTAGCAGATTCCATGAGAAGAGTGTTAGCAAATAGCTACATGAACAGAAATGTGGAACTCTGAGAGATGAATGCACCAGTAACACAGAAGTTTTTCAGAACGCTTCCTTTCAGTTTTTATGTGAAGATATTTCCTTTGTCACTGTTGCTCTCAATGCGCTCCCAAATATAACTTAGCAGATTCCTTGAGAAGAGTGTTAGCAAATAGCTACATGAACAGTAAGGTGGAACTCTGTGGGATGAATTCACTGGTCATATAGAACTTTCTCAGAATGCTTCCTTTCAGTTTTTATCTGAAGATATTTCCTTAGTCACTGTAGCCCTCAATGAGCTCCGAAATATCACTTTGCAGATTCCACCAGAAGAGTGTTAGGACACAAGTACATGGACAGAAATGTGGAACTCTGTGAGATGAACTCAGAGATCAGAAAGACATTTCTGAGAAATCTTCTTTCTCGCTTTTATCTGGGGATAATTCCTTTTGATGTTATACTCCTCCAAGAGATGCGAAATATCGCTTCTCAGATTCAACCAAAACTGGACTAGCAAACAGCTCTATGAAACACAGCTGTAACTCAGTGAGTTGAATTCACACATCACAAAGCAGTTTCTCAGAAAGCTTCTTTCTTCTTTTTATCTGAGGGTATTTCCTTTGTCACCATAAGCTTCATTGGGTAAAGAAATCTCCCACTGCAGACTACAAGAAAATTGTGTTCGCAAACTGGTCAATGAACAGAAAAGTGTAACTCTGTGAGTTGCATTCACACGTCACAATGCATTCCTCAGAACGCTTCGCGTCAGTTTTTATCTGAAGATATTTCCTTTCTCACTGTAGCCGTCAATGCGCTCCCAAATGTCACTTAGCAGATTCTACGAGAAGAGTGTTAGCAAATAGCTACATGAAGAGAAATGTGGAACTCTGAGAGGTGAATGCACAGGTAAGACAGAAGTTTTTCAGAACACTTCCTTTCAGTTTTTATCTGAAGATATTTCCTTTGTCACTGTTGCCCTCAATGAGCTCCCAAATATCACTTAGCAGATTCCATGAGAAGAGTGTTAGCTATTAGCTACATGAAAAGAAAGGAGGAACTCTGTGGGATGAACTCACTGGTCACAAAGAAGTTTCTCAGAAAGCTTCCTTTCAGTTTTTTTCTGAAGATATTTGCTTAATAACTGTAGCCTCTATGCGCTCCCAAATATGACTTAGCCGATTCCATGAGAAGAGTGTTAGCAAATAGCTACATGAACAGAAATGTGGATCTCTGAGAGATGAATGCACGAGTAACACAGAAGTTTTTCAGAACGCTTCCTTACAGTTGTTATCTGAAGATATTTCTTTTGTCACTGTTGCGTCAATGCGCTTCGAAATATCACAAAGCAGATTCCATAAGAAGAGTGTTAACAAATAGCTACATAAACTAAAAGCTGTATCTCTGTCAGATATATGCAAGCGTCATATAGAAGCTTCTCAGAATGCTTCCTCTCAGTTTTTATCTGAAGATATTTCCTTTCTCACTGTTGCCCTCAATGCACTCCCAAATATCACTTAGCAGATTCCATGAGAAGAGTGTTAGCAAATAGCTACATGAACAGAAATGTGCAACTCTGAGAGATGAATGTACGAGTAACACAGAAGTTTTTCAGAACGCTTCCTTTCAGTTTTTATCTGAAAATATTTCCTTTGTCACTGTTGCCCTCAATGAGCTCCCAAATATCACTTAGCAGATTCCATGAGAAGAGTGTTAGCAAATAGCTACATGAACAGAAAGGTGGAATTCTGTGGGATGAATTCACTGGTCACATAGAACTTTCTCAGAATGCTTCCTTTCAGTTTTTATCTGAAGATATTTCCTTTCTCACTCTAGCCCTCAATGCGCTCCCAAATATCACTTAGCAGATTATGTGAGAAGAGTGTTAGCAAATTGCTACTTGAACAGAAATGTGGAACTCCGGGAGATGAATGCACGGGTAACACAGAAGTTTCTCAGAACGCTTCCTTTCAGTTTTTTACTGATGATATTTCCTTTCTCACTGCAGCCGTCAGTGCGCTCCCAAATATCACTTAGCAGATTCTGTGAGAAGAGTGTTAGCAAATAGCTACATGAACAGAAATGTGGAACTCTGAGAGGTGAATACACGGTTAAGACAGAAGTTTCTCAGAACACTTCCTTTCAGTTGTTATCTGAAGATATTTCCTTTGTCACTGTTGTCCTCAGTAAGCTCCCAAATATCACTTAGCATATTTCATGAGAAGAGTGTTAGCAAATAGCTACATAAACTAAAAGATGGAACACTGTGAGATGAATGCACAGGTCAAAAATAAGTTTCTAAGAACGTTTCCTGTCAGTTTCTATCTGAAGATATTTCCTTTCTCACTGTAGCCTTCAATGCGCTCCCAAATATCACTTAACAGATACTATGAGAGGAGTGTTAGCAAATAGCTACATGAAAAGAAATGTGGATCTCTGACAGATGAATGCACGGGTAACACAGAAATTTTTTTGAACGCTTCCTTTCAATTTTTATCTGAAGATATTTCCTTTATCACTGTTGCCTTCATTACGCTCCGAAATAACACTTAGCAGATTCCATGAGAAGAGTGTTAGAAAATAGCTAAATGAAAAGAAAAGTGGAACTCTGTGGGATGAATTCAGTAGTCACATGGAACTTTCTCAGAATGCTTCCTTTCAGTTTTTATCTGAAGATATTTCCTTTCTCACTGTAGCCCTCATTGCGCTCCCAAATATCACTTAGCAGATTGTGTGAGAAGAGTGTTAGCAAATAACTACATGAACAAAAATGTGGAACTCCGAGAGATGAATGCACGGGTAAGACGGAAGTTTCTCAGAAGGATTCCTTTCAGTTGTTATCTGAATATTTCCTTTCTCACTGTAGCCGTCAATGCACTCCCAAATATCACTTAGCAGATTCTATGAGAAGAGTGTTAGCAAATGACTACATGAACAGAAATGTGGAACTCTGAGAGATGAATGCAGGGCTCACACAGAAGTTTCTCAGAACACTTCCTTTTTGTTTTTACCTAAAGATATTTCTTTTGTCACTGTTCGCCTCAATGAGCTCCCAAATATCACGTAGCAGATTCCATGAGAAGAGTGTTAGGAAATAGCAACATAAACTAAAAGGTGGAACTCTGTGAGATGAATGCACAAGTCACATAGTAGTTTCTCAGAACGCTTCCTTTCAATTTTTATCTAAAGATATTTCCTTTCTCACTGTAGTTCTCAATACGCTACCAAATATTACTTCGCAGATTCTCTGAGAAGAGTGTTAGCAAATAGCTACATGAACAGAAATGTGGAAATCCGAGAGATGAATGCATGGGTAAGACAGAAGTTTCTCAGAACGCTTCCTTTCAGTTGTTATATGAAGATATTTCCTTTCTCACTGTAGCCCTCAATGCGTTCCCAAATATCACTTAGCAGATTCTATGAGAAGAGTGTTACCAAATAGCTACATTAACAGAAATGTGGAACTCTGAAAGGTGAATGCACGGATAAGACAGAAGTTTCTCATAACTCTTCCTTTCAGTTTTTATACAAAGATATTTCCTTTGTAACTGTTGCCCTCAATGAGCTCCCAAATATCACTTAGCAGATTCCATGAGAAGAGTGCTAGCGAAGAGGTACATAAACTAAAGGTGAAACTCTGTGAGATGAATGCACGGGTCACATAGAAGTTTCTCAGAACGCTTCCTTTCAGGTTTTATCTGAAGATATTTCCTTTCTCACTGTAGCCCTCAATACACTCCCAAATATCACTTAGCAGATTCCATGAGAAGAGTGTTAGCAAATAGCTACATGAACAGAAAGGTGGAACTCTGTGAGATGAATTCACGGGTCACACAGAAGTTTCTCAGAACGCTTCCTTTCCGTTTTTATCTGAAGATATTTCTTTTCTCACTTTAGCCCTCCATGCGCTCCCAAATATCACTCAGCAGATTCTGTGAGAAGAGTGTTAGCAAATAGCTACATGAACAGAAATGTGGAACTCGATGGGATAAATTCACTGGTTACATAGAACTTCCTCAGAATGCTTCCTTTCAGTTTTTATCTGAAGATATTTCCTTTCTCACTGTAGCCCTCAATGCACTCCCAAATATCACTTAGCAGATTCCATGAGAAGAGTGTTAGCAAATAGCTACATGAACAGAAATGTGGAACTCTGTGGGGTGAATTCACTGGTCACATAGAACTTTCTCAGAATGCTTCCTTTCAGTTTTTAACTGAAGATATTTCCTTTCTCACTGTAGCACTCAAAGCGCTCCCAAATATCACTTAGCAGATTCCATAAGAAGAGTGTTAGCAAATAGCTAAATGAACAGATAGGTAGATGTCTGAGAGATGAATGCACGAGTAACACAGAAGTTTTTCAGAACGCTTCCTTTCAGTTTTTATCTGACGATATTTCCCTTGTCACTGTTGCCCTCAATGCGCTCCCAAATATCACTTAGCAGATTCTATGAGAAGAGTGTTGGCAAATAGCTACATGAACAGAAATGTGGAACTCTGAGAGATGAATGCACGAGTAAGACAGTAGTTTCTCATAACACTCCCTTTCAGTTTTTCTCTGAAGATATTTCCTTTGTCACTCTTCCTCTCAATGCGCTCCCAAATATCACTTAGCAGATTCCATGAGAAGAGTGTTAGCAAATAGCTACATTATCTAAAAGGTGGAACTCTGTGAGATGAATGCACGTGTCACATAGAAGTTTCTCAGAAAGCTTCCTTTCAGTTTTTCTCTGAAGATATTTCCTTTCTCACTGTAGCCCTCAATGCGCTCCCAAATATCACTTAGTAGATTCTATGAGAAAAGTGTTAGCAAATAGCTACATGAACCGAAATGTGGAACTCTGAGAGATGAATGCAGGGGTTATGCAGAAATTTCTCAGAACGGTTCCTTTCAGTTTTTATGTGAAGATATTTTCTTTGTCACTGTTGCCCCAATGAGCTCCTTAATATCACTTAGCAGATTCCATGAGAAGAGTGTTAGCAAATAGCTACATAAAATAAAAGGTGGAACTCTGTGAAATGAATGAACTGGTCACATAGAAGTTTCTCAGAACGCTTCAGTTTGGTTTTTATCTGAAGATATTTCCTTTCTCACTTTAGCCTTCCATGTGCTCCCAAATATCACTTAGCAGATTCCATGAGAAGAGTATGAGCAAACAGCTGCATGAACAGAAAGGTCGAATTCTGTGAGATGTATTCACTGGTCACGTAGATCTTTCTCAGTATGCTTCATTTCAGTTTTTATCTGAAGATATTTCCTTTTTCACTGTTGCCCTCAGTGAGCTCCCTAATATCACTTAGCAGTTTCCATGAGAAGAGTGTTAGCAAATAGCTACATAAACTAAAAGGTGGAACTCTGTGAGATGAATTCACGAGTAACACAGAAGTTTCTCAGAAGGCTTCCTTTCAGTTTTTATCTGAAGATATTTCCTTTGTCACTGTTGCCCTCAATGCGCTCAGAAATATCACTTAGCAGATTCCATGAGCAGAGTGTTAGCAAATAGCTACATGAACAGAAAGGTGGAACTCTGTGGGATGAATTCAGTGGTCACATAGCACTTTCTCAGAATGCTTCCTTTCAGTTTTTGTCTGAAGATATTTCCTTTCTCACTGTAATGCTCAGTGCGCTCCCAAATATCACTTAGTAGATTCCATTAGAAGTGTGTTAGCAAATAGCTACATGAACATAAACGTGAATCCCTGAGAGATGAATGCACGAGTAACACAGAAGTTTTTCAGAAGACTTCCTTTCAGTTTTTATATGAAGATATTTCCTTTTTCACTATTGCCCTCAATGCGCTCCCAAATATCACTTAGTAGATTCCATTAGAAGTGTGTTAGCAAATAGCTACATGAACATAAACGTGAATCCCTGAGAGATGAATGCACGAGTAACACAGAAGTTTTTCAGAAGACTTCCTTTCAGTTTTTATATGAAGATATTTCCTTTTTCACTATTGCCCTCAATGCGCTCCCAAATATCACTTAGCAGATTTCATGAGAAGACTGTTAGCAAATAGATACATGAACAGAAATGTGGAACTCTGAGAGGTGAATGCAGGGGTAACACAGAATTTTCTCAGAACGGTTCCTTTCAGTTTTTATGTGAAGATATTTCCTTTGTCACCGTTGCCCTCAATGAGCTCCCTAATATCACTTAGCAGATTCCATGAGAAGAGTGTTAGCAAATAGCTACATAAACTAAAAGGTGGAACTCTGTGAGGTGAATGCACTGGTCACATAGAAGTTTCTCAGAATGCTTCCTTTCCGTTTTTATCTGAAGATATTTCCTTTCTCACTGCAGTCCTCAGTGCGCTCCAAAATATGACTTCGCAGATTCCACGAGAAATGTGTTAGCAAATAGCAACATGAACAGAAATGTGGATCCCTGAGAGATGAATGCACGAGTAACACAGAAATTTTTCCGAACGCTTCCTTTCAGTTTTTATCTGAAGATATTTCCTTTGTCACTGTTGCTCTCGATGCGCTCCCAAATACCACTTAGCAGATTCCATGAGAAGAGTGTTAGCAAATAGCTACATGAACAGAAAGGTGGAACTCTGTGGGAGGAATTCACTGATCACATAGATCTTTCTCAGAATGCTTCCTTTCAGTTTTTATCTGAAGATATTTCCTTTCTCATTGTAGTCCTCAATGCGCTCACAAATATCACTTAGCAGATTCTGTGAGAAGAGTGTTAGCAAATAGCTACATGAACAGAAATGTGGAAAACCGAGAGATGAATGCTCGGGTAAGCCTGAAGTTGCTCAGAACGCTTCTTTTCAGTTGTTATCTGAAGATATTTCCTTTCTCACTGTAGCCCTCAATGCGCTCCCAAATATCACTTAGCAGATTCTATGAGAAGAGTGTTAGCAAATAGCTACATGAACAGAAATATGTAACTCTGAGAGGTGAATGCACAGGTAAGTCAGAAGATTCTCATAACACTTCCTTTCAATTTTTATAAGAAGATATTTCCTTTGTCACTGTTGTCCTCAATGAGCTCCCAAATATCACTTAGCAGATTCCATGAGAAGATTGTTAGCAAATAGATACATAAACTAAAAGTTGGAACTCTGTGAAAGGAATGCAGGAGTCACATAGAATTTTCTCAGAACGCTTCCTTTAAGTTTTTATCTGAAGATATTTCCTTTCTCACTGTAGCTCTCAAGGCGCTCCCAAACATCACTTAGCAGATTCCATGAGAAGAGTGTTAGCAAATAGCTACATTAACAAAAATGTGAATCTCTGAGAGATGAATGCCCGAGTAACACAGAATTTTTTCAGAACTCTTCCTTTCAGTTTTTATCTGAATATATTTATTTTGTCCCTGTTGTCCTCAATTCGATCCCATATATCACTTAGCAGGTTCCATGAGAAGAGTGGTAACAAATAGCTACATGAACAAAAAGGTGGATCTCTGTGTGTTGAATTCACTGGTCACATAGAACTTTCTCAGAATGCTTCCTTTCAGTTTTTATCTGAAGATATTTCCTTTCTCACTGTAGCCCTCAATGCGCTCCCAAATATCACTTCGCAGATTCCATGTG
>NW_012100232.1:111742-115567 GCF_000951045.1 Mandrillus leucophaeus | reverse complement strand
TCAGAATGCTTCCTTTCAGTTTTTATCTGAAGATATTTCCTTTCTCACTGTAGCCCTCAATGCGCTCCCAAATATCACTTCGCAGATTCCATGTGAAGAGTGTTAGCATATAGCAACATGAAGAGAAATGTGGATCTCTGAGAGATGAATCCACGAGTACAGAGAAGTTTTTCAGAATGCTTCCTTTCAGTTTTTATATGAAGATATTTCCTTTGTCACTATTGCCCTCAATGCGCTCCCAAATATCACTTAGCAGATTCCATGAGAAGAGTGTTAGCAAATAGCTACATGGACAGAAATGTCACACTCTGAGAGTTGAATGCAGTGGTAAAACAGAATTTTATCCGAACGGTTCCTTTCAGATTTTATGTGAAGATATTTCCTTTGACACTGTTGCCCTTAATGAGCTCCCTAATATCACTTAGCAGATTTCATGAGAAGAGTGTTAGCAAATAGCTACATAAACTAAAAGATGGAACTCGGTGAGATGAATACACTGGTCACATAGAAGTTTCTCAGAACGATTCCTTTCAGTTTTTATCTGAAGATGTTTCCTTTCTCACTGTAGCCCTCAATGCGCTCCCAAATATCACTTCGCAGATAGCACGAGAAATGTGTTAGCAAAGAGCAACATGAACAGAAACGTGGATCTCTGAGAAATGAATGCACGAGTAACCCAGAAGTTTTTCAGAACGTCTCCTTTCAGTTTTTATCTGAAGATATTTCCTTTTTCACTGTTGCTCTCAATGCACTCCCAGATATCACTTAGCAGATTCCATGAGAAGAGTGTTAGCAAATAGCTACATGAAAAGAAAGGAGGAACTCTGTGGGATGAACTCACTGGTCACATAGATCTTTCAGAAAGCTTCCTTTCAGTTTTTATCTGAAGATATTTCCTTTGTCACTGTAGCCCTCAATGCGCTCCCAAATATCACTTAGCAGATTCGGTGAGAAGAGTGTTAACAAATAGCTACATGAACAGAAATGTGGAAATCTGAGAGATGAATGCACAAGTAATACAGAAGTTTCTCAAAACGCTTTCTTTCAGTTGTTACCTGAAGATATTTCCTTTCTCACTGTAGCCCTCAATGCGCTCCCAAATATCACTTAGCAGATTCTGTGAGAAAAGTGGTAGAAAATAGCTACATGAACAGAAATGTGGAACTCTGAGAGGTGAATGAACGGGTAAGACAGAAGTTTCTCATAACACTTCCTTTCAGTTTTTATATGGAGATATTTCCTTTGTCACTGTTGCCCTCAATGAGCTCTCAAATATCACTTAGCAGATTATATGAGAAGAGTGTTAGCAAATAGCTACATAAACTAAAAGGTGGAACTCTGTGAAATGAATGCACGGGTCACGTAAGAGTTTCTCAGAACGCTTCATTTCAGTTTTTATCTGAAGATATTTCATTTCTTACTGTAGCCCTCAAAGCGCCCCCAAATATCACTTAGCAGATTCCATGAGAAGAGTGTTAGCAAATAGCTACATGAACAGAAAGGTGGAATTCTGTGGGATGAATTCACTGGTCACATAGAACTTTCTCAGAATGCTTCCTTTCAGTTTTCATTTGAATATATTTCCTTTTTCACTGTAGCCCTCAGTGCGCTCCCAAATATCACTAAGCAGATTCCATGAGAAGTGTGTTAGCAAATAGCTACATGAACATAAATGTGGATCTCTGAGAGATGAATGGACGAGTAACACAGAAATTTTTCAGAATGCTTCCTTTCAGTTTTTATCTGAAGATATTTCCTTTGTCACTATTGCCCTCAATGCGCTCCCAAACATCACTTAGCAGATTCTGGGAGAAGAATGTTAGCAAATAGCTACATGAACAGAAAGGTGGAACTCTGTGGGATGAATTCCCTGGTCACATAGAATTATCTCAGAATGCACATTTCAGTTTTTATCTGAAGATATTTCCTTTCTCACTGTAGCTCTCAATGCGCTCCCAAATATCACTGAGAATTTCGCTAAGACTGTTCTTGTGGAATTTGCAAAGTGATATTTGGACGCCCATAGAGGGCTGTGGTGAAAAAGCATATAACTTGAGATAAAAACAGAAAAGAAATTTTCTGAGAAACTGCTTTGTGATAAGTGACTTCCACCCACTAGGTTGCAGCTGTACTTCGTAGAGCTGTTTACTAGCCTTATTTCTGTGGAATCTGAGAACAGATATTTTCAGATCCCTTAGAAGACTGTAGGGCGAAAGGAAATATCCACCGATAAAAACGAGAAAGAAGCTTTCTGAGAAACTTCTTTGTGATCTGTGAATTCATCTCACAGAGTTACAGCTTTCCCCTCAAGAACCCTTTCGCTAAGACTGTTCTTGTGGAATTTGCATAGTGATATTTGGAAGCCGATGGAGGGCTATGATGAAAAAGAAAATATGGTCAGATAAAAACTGGAAAGAAGCTTTCTTAGAAACTGTTTTGTGTTCTGTTAATTCATCTCACAGACTTACCGGTTTCCCCTCAAGAAGCCTTTCGCTAAGATTGTTCTTGTAGAATATGCAAAGTGATATTTGGAAGCCCATAGAGGGCTAAGGTGAAAAAGGATATATCTTCAGTTAACAACTGGAAGGAAGCTTTCTGAGAAACTGCTTTATGATATGTGCCTTCCACTCACTGAGTTACAGCTGTATTTCGAAGAGATGTTTACTAGCCTTATGTCTGTGGAATATGAGAACTGATATTTCGGATCCCTTTGACGATTATAGGGCCAAAGGAAATATCCGGCGCGAAAAGTGAGAAAGAAGCTTTCTGAGAAACTTCCTTGTGTTCTCTGAATTCATCTCACAGAGTTACAGCTTTCCCCTCAAGAAGCCTTTCGCTAAGACTGTTCTTGTGGAATTTGAAAGTGATATTTGGGAGCCCATAGAGGGCTATGTTGAAAAAGGAAATATCCTAAGATAAAAACTGAAAAAAACCTTTCTGAGAAACTGCTTTGTGTTCTGTTAACCCATCTCACAGAGTTGCAACATTTCCATCAACAAAACGTTCACTAAGACTGTTCTTGTGAAATTTGTAAAGTGATATTTGGAAGCCCATAGAGAGTTATGATGAAAAAGGAAATATCTTCAGATAAAAACTGGAAAGAAGCTTTCTGAGAAACTGCTTTTTGTTCTGTTAATTCATCTCACAGAGTTACAGCTGTAGCCTCAAGAAGCCTTTCGCTAAGACTGTTCTTGTGGAATTTGCAAAGTGATAATTGCAAGCCCATAGAGGGCTATGGTGAAAAAGGATATATGTTCAGTTTAGCACTGAAAAGAAGCTTTCGGAGAAACTGCTTTGTGATATGTGACTTCGACTCACTGAGTTACAGCTGTATTTCGTAGACCTGTTTGCTAACCTTATTTCCGTGGAATCTGAGAACTGTTATTTAGGATCCATTTGAAGACCATACGGCCAAAGGAAATATCCTCCGATAAAAGTGAGAAAGAAGCTTTCTGAGAAACTTCTTTTTGATCTGTGAATTCATCTCACAGAGTTACAGCTTTCCCCTCAAGAAGCCTTTCGCTAAGACTGTTCTTGTGCAATTTGCAAAGTGATATTTGGAAGCCCATAGAGGGCTATGGTGAAAAACGAAGTAGCCTAAAATTAAAACGGAAAAGAAGCTTTCTGAGAAACTGCTTTGTGTTCTGTTAATTCATCTCACAGAGTTACAGCTTTCCCCTCAAGAAGCCGTTCAATAAAACTGTTCTTGTGGAATTTTCAAAGTGATATTTGGAAGCCCATAGAGGGCTACGGTGAAAAAGGAAATATCCTAAGATAAAAACTGGAAAGAAGCTTTATGAGAAATTACTTTTTGTTCTATTAATT
>NW_012100232.1:98275-110616 GCF_000951045.1 Mandrillus leucophaeus | reverse complement strand
TGAAGACCATACGGCCAAAGGAAATATCCTCCGATAAAAGTGAGAAAGAAGCTTTCTGAGAAACTTCTTTTTGATCTGTGAATTCATCTCACAGAATTACAGCTTTCCCCACAAGAAGCCTTTCGCTAAGACTGTTCTTGTGCAATTTGCAAAGTGATATTTGGAAGCCCATAGAGGGCTATGGTGAAAAATGATATATCTTCAGATAAAAAGTGAGAAGAAGCTTTCAGAGAAACAGCTTTGTGATATGTGACTTCCACTCACTCAGTTACAGCTGTATTTCGTAGAGCTGTTTGCTAGCCTTATTTCTTTGGAATCTGAGAACTGATATTTCGGATCCCTTTGACGACTATAGGGCCAAAGGAAATATCCGACGCGTAAAGTGAGAAAGAAGCTTTCTTTGAAACTTCTTTGTGTTCTCTGAATTCATCTCACAGAGTTACAGCTTTCCCCTCAAGAAGCCTTTCGCTAAGACTGTTCTTGTGGAATTTGCAAAGTGATATTTGGGAGTCCATAGAGGGCTATGTTGAAAAAGGAAATATCCTAAGATAAAAACTGAAAAAAACCTTTCTGAAAAACTGCTTTGTGTTCTGTTAACTCAACTCACAGAGTTGCAGCTTTTCCATCAAGAAACCGTTCACAAAGACTGTTTTTGTGAAATTTGTAAAGTGATATTTGGAAGCCCATAGAGAGCTATGATGAAAAAGGAAATATCTTCAGATAAAAACTGGAAAGAGGCTTTCTGAGAAACTGCTTTTTGTTCTGTTAATTCATCTCACAGAGTTACAGATTTCCCCTCAAGAAGCCTTTCGCTAAGACTGTTCTTGTGCAATATGCAAAGTGATAATTGCAAGCCCATAGAGTGCTATGGTGGAAAAGGATATTTCTTCAGTTAAAAACTGAAAAGAAGCTTTCGGAGAAACTGCTTTTTGATATGTGACTTCCATTTGAAGACCATATGGCCAAAGGAAATATCCTCCGATAAATGTGAGAAAGAAGCTTTCTGAGAAACTTCTTTTTGATCTCTGAATTCATCTCACAGAGTTACAGCTTTCCCCTCAAGAAGCCTTTCGCTAAGACCCTTCTTGTGCAATTTGGAAAGTTATATTTGGAAGCCCACAGAAGGCTATGGTGAAAAATGATATATCTTCAGATAAATACTGAAAAGAAGCTTTCAGAGAAACAGCTTTGTGATATGTGACTTACACTCACTAAGTTACTGCTGTACTTCCTTGAGCTGTTTGCTATAATTATTTCTGTGGAATCTGAGAACTGATATTTCATATCCCTTTGAAGACGATATGGCCAAAGTAAACATCCTCCGATAAAAATGAGAGAGAAGCTTTCTAAGAAACTTCTTTGTGATCTGTGAATTCTTCACACAGAGTTACAGCTTTCCCCTCAAGAAGTCTTTCGCTAAGACTGTTCTTGTGGAATTTGCAAAGTGATATTGGGAAGCCCATGGAGGGATATGGTGAAAAAGAAAATATGCTCAGAATAAAACTGGAGAGAAGCTTTTTGGGAAACTCTTTTGTGTTCTGTTAATTCATCTCACAGAGTCACACCTTTCCAATCAAGACGCCTTTCGCTAAGACTGTTCTTGTGGAATTTCCAAAGTGATATTTGGAAGCCCATAGAGGGTATGGTGAAAAAGGAAATACCCTAGGATAAAAACTGAAAGGAAGCTTTGTGAGAAACTCCTTTGTGTTCTCTTAATTGATCTCACAGAGTTACAGCTTTCCCCTCAAGAAGGCGTTAACTAAGACTGTTTTTGTGAAATTTGCAAAGTGATATTTGGAAGTCCATAGAGGGCTATGGTGAAAAAGGATATGTCTTCAGTTAAAAATTGAAAAGAAGCTTTCTGATAAACTGCTTTATGATATGTGACTTCCACTCAATGAGTTACAGCTGTATTTCGTAGAGCTGTTTGCTAGCCTTACTTCTGTGGAATCTGAGAACTGTTATTTGGGATCCCTTTGAAGATCTAGGGCCAAAGGAAATATGCGTCGTTAAAAGTGAGAAAGAAGCTTTCTGAGAAACTGCTTTGTGTTCCGTTAATTCATCTCACAGAGTTACAGTTTTCCCCTCAAGAAGACTTTCGCTAAGACTGTTCTTGTGGAATTTGCAAGGTGATATTTGGAAGCCCATAGATGGCTACAGTAAAAGGAAATATCTTCAGATAAAAAACTGGAAAGAAGTTTTCTGAGAAAATGCTTTGTGTTCTCTTAATTAATCTCACAGAGTTACAGCTTTCCCCTCCAGAAGCCTTTCGCTAAGACTGTTCTTGTGGAATTTGCAAAGTGATATTTGGAAGCCCATAGAGGGCTACGGTGAAAAAGGAAATATCCTAAGATAAAAACAGAAGAGAAGTTTTCTGAGAAACTGTTTTGTGTTCTGTTAATTCATTTCACAGAGTACAGCTTTCCTCTCAAAAGCCGTTCACTAAGACTGCTCTTGTGAAATTTGTAAAGTGATATTTGGAAGCCATAGAAGGCTATGGTGAAAAAGGAAATATCTTCAGTTAAATACTGGAAAGAAGCTTTCTGAGAAACTGCTTTGTGTTCTGTTAATTTATCTGACAGAGTTACAGCTTTCTCCTCAAGAAGTCTTCTGTGAAGACTGTTCTTGTGCAATTTCCAAAGTGATATTTGGAAGCCCATAGAGGGCTATGGTGACAAAGGATATATCTTCAGTTAAAAACTGAAAAGAAGCTTTCTGAAGAACTGCTTTGTTATATGTGACTTCCACTCACTGAGTTACAGTTGTATTTCGTAGAGCTCTTTGCTAACTTTATTTCTGTGGTATCTGAGAACTGTTATTTCGGTTCCCTTTGAAGTCTATAGGGCCAAAGGAAATATTCGCCTCTAAAAGTGAGAAAGAAGCTTTCTGAGAAACTTCTTTGTGATCTGAAATTCATCTCACAGAATTACAGCTTTCCCCTCAAGAAGCATTTCGCTAAGACTGCTCTTGTGGAACTTGCAAAGTGATATTTGGAAGTTCATAGAAGGCTAAGGTGAAAAGGAAATATCTTCAGATAAAAACTGGAAAGAAGCTTTATGAGAAACTGCTTGGTGTTCTGTTAATTCATCTCACAGAGTTACAGCTTTCCCCTCAAGAAGCTTTTGGCTAAGAATGTTCTTGTGGAATTTGCAAAGTGACATTTGGAAGCCAATAGAGGGCTATGGTGAAAAAGGAAATATCTTCAGGTAAAACTGGAAAGAAGCTTTTCGAGAAACTGCTTTGTGTTCTGTTAATTCATCTCACAGAGTTAGAGCTTTCCCCTCAAGAAGCCTTTCGCTAAGACAATTCTTGTGGAATTTGCAAAGTGATATTTCGAAGCCCATAGAGGGCTATGGTGAAAAGGAAATATATTCACTTCAAAACTGGAAAGAACCTTTCTGAGAAACGGCTTTGTTTTCTGTTAATTCATCTCACAGAGTTGCAGCTTTCCCCTCAAGAAGCCTTTCGCTAAGACTGTTCTTGTGGTTTTGCAAAGTGATATTTGGAAGAACATAGAGGGCTACGGTAAAAGGAAATATCTTCAGATAAAAAACTGGAAAGAAGTTTTCTGAGAAAATGCTTTGTGTTCTCTTAATTTATCTCACAGAGTTACAGCTTTCCCCTCAAGAAGCCTTTCGCTGAGACTGTTCTTGTGAAATTTGAAAAGTGATATTTGGAAGCCCATAGAGGGCTATGTTGAAAAAGGATATATCTTCAGTTAAAAACTGAAAAGAAGCTTTCTGAGTAACTGCTTTCTTTTCTTTTAATTCATCTCACATGGTTACAGCTTTCCCCTCAGGAAGCCTTTCACTAAGACTGTTCTTGTGGTTTTGCAAAGTGATATTTGGAAGCCCAGAGAGGTCTATGGTGAAAAAGGAAATATCCTAAGATAAAAACTGAAAAGAAGCGTTCTGAGAAACGGCTTTGTGTTCTGTTAATTCATCCCACAGAGTTACAGGTTTCACCTCCAGAAGCCTTTCGCTGAGACTATTCTTGTGGAATTTGCAAAGTGATATTTGGAAGCCCATGGAGGGCTGCGGTAAAAAAGTAAATGTCCTCAGATAAAAGCCAAAAGGAAGCTTTCTGAGAAACTACTTTGTGTTCTGTTAATTCATCTCACAGAGTTATAGCTTTCCCCTCAAGAAGTCGTTTACTAAGACTGTTCTTGTGAAATTTGCAAAGTGATATTTGGAAGCCCACAGAGGGCTATGGTGAAAAAGGAAGTATCTTCTGTTAAAAACTGGAGAGAAGCTTTCTGAGGAACTGCTTTGTTATATGTGACTTCCACTCACTGATTTACCGTTGTATTTCGTAGAGCTCTTTGCTAACCTTGTATCTGTGGTATCTGAGAACTGTTATTTCGGATCCCTTTGAAGACTATAGGGCCAAAGGAAATATTCGCCTCTAAAAGTGAGAAAGAAGCTTTCTGAGAAACTTCTTTATGATCTGAAATTCATCTCACAGAGTTACAGCTTTCCCCTCAAGAAGCATTTCGCTAAGACTGCTCTTGTGGAACTTGCAAAGTGATATTTGGAAGTTCGTAGAGGGCTATCGTGAAAAGAAAATATCTTCAGATAAAAACTGGAAAGAAGCTTTATGAGAAACTGCTTGGCGTTCTGTTAATTCATCTCACAGAGTTACAGCTTTCCCCTCAAGAAGCCTTTCGCTAAGACTGTTCTTGTGAAATTTGCAAGTGATATTTGGAAGCCCATAGAGGGCTATGCTGAAAAAGTATATATCTTCAGTTAAAAACTGGAAAGAAGCTTTCTGAGAAACTGCATTGTGTTCTGTTAATTCATCTCACAGAGTTACAGCTTTCTGCTCAAGAAGCCTTTCAGTAATTCTGTTCTTGCGGAATTTGCAATGTGATATTTGGAAGCCCTTAGAGGGGTATGGTGAAAAGGAAAACTCTTCAGTTAAAAATTGGAAAGAAGCTTTCTGAGAAACTGCTTTGTGTTCTGTTAATTCATCTCACAGAGTTGCAGCTTTCCCCTCAGGAAACCTTTCGCTAAGACTATTCTTGTGGAATTTGCAAAGTGATATTTGGAAGCCCATAGAGGGCTCTGGTGAAAAAGGATATATCTTCAGTTTAAAACTGAAAAGAAGCTTTCTGAGGAACTCCTTTGTGATATGTGACTTCCACTCACTGAGTTACAGCTGTATTTCGTAGAGCTGTTTGCTAGCTTCATTTCAGTGGAATCGGAGATCTGTTATTTCGGATCCCTTTGATCACTTATACGGCCATAGGAAATATCCGCCGCTAAAAGTGAGAAAGAAGCTTTCTGAGAAACTTCTTTGTGATCTGTGAATTCATCTCACAGAGTTACAGCTTTCTCCTCAAGAAGGCTTTCGCTACGTCTGTTCTTGTGGAACTTTAAAAGTGATATTTGGAACACCTAGAGGGCTATGGTGAAAAGGAAATATCTTCAGATAAAAACTGGAAAGAAGCTTTCTGAGAAACTACTTTGTGTTCTGTTCATTCATCTCACAGAGTTACAGCTTTCCCCTCAAGAAGCCTTTCACTAAGGCTGTTCTTGTGGAATTTTCAAAGTGATATTTGGAAGCCCGTAGAGGGCTATGTTGAAAAAGGATACATCTTCAGTTAAAAACTGTAAAGAAGCTTTCTGAGAAACTGCTTTGTGATATGTGACTTCCACTAACTGAGTTACAGCTGTATTTCATAGAGCTGTTTGCTAGCCTTATTTCTGTGGAATCTGAGAGCAGTTATTTCGGATCCCTGTGAAGACTACAGGGCCAAAGGAAATATCCCCGGGTAAAAGTGAGAAAGAAGCTTTCTGAGAAACTTCTTTGTGATCTGTGAATTCATCTCAGATAGTTACAGCTTTTCCCTCAAGAAGCCTTTGTCTAAGACTGCTCTTGTGGAATTTGGAAAGGGATATTTGGAAGCCCATAGAAGGCTATGGTTAAAAGGAAATATCTTCAGATAAAAACTGGAAAGAATCCTTGTGAGAAACTGCTTTGGGTTCTGTTAATTCATCTCACAGAGTGACAGCTTTCCCCTCAAGAAGCCTTTCGCTAAGACTGTTCTTGTGGAATTTGCAAGGTAATATTTGGAGGCCCGTAGAGGGCTACGATGAAATAAGAAATATCTTCAGTTCAAAACTGGAAAGAAGCTTTCTGAGAAACTGCTTTGTGTTTAGTTAATTCATCTCACAGAGTTACAGTTTTCCGCTCAAGAAGCCGTTCACTAAGATTTTCTTGTGGAATTTGTAAAGTGATATTTTAAAGCCCATAGAGGGCTATGGAGAAAAAGGATATAGCTTCAGTTAAAAACTGAAAAGAAGGTTTCTGCGGAACTGCTTTGTCATATGCGACTTCCACTCACTGAGTTACAGATGTATTTCCTAGAGCTGTTTGCTAGCCTTATATCTGTGGAATCTGAGAACTGCAATTTCGGATCCCTTTGAAGTCTATAGGGCAAAAGGAAATATCCGCCGCTAAAAGTGAGACAGAAGCTTTCTGAGAAACTTCTTTGTGATCTGTGAATTCATCTCAAAAAGTTACAGCTTTCACCTCAAGAAGCCTTTCGTTAAGTCTGTTTTTGTGCAATTTTCAAAGTGATATTTGGAAGCCCATAGAGGGCTACGGTGAAAAAGGAAATATCCTAAGATAAAAACTGGAAAGAAGATTTCTGAGAAACTGCTTTGTGTTTAGCTAATTCATCTCACAGAGTTACAGCTTTCCCCTCCAGAAGCCTTTCGCTAAGTCTGTTCTTGTGGAATTTTCAAAGTGATATTTGGTAGCCCATAGAGGGCTATGGTGAAAAACGAAATATCCTAAGATAAAAACTGGAAAGAAGCTTTCTGAGAAACTGCTTTGTGATATGTGACTTCCACTCACTGAGTTTCAGCTGTATTTCATAAAGCTGTTTGCTAGCCTTAGTTCTGTGGAATCTGAGAACAGTTATTTCGGATCCCTTTGAAGACTATAGGGTCAAAGGAAATATCCGCCGCTAAAAGTGAGAAAGAAGATTTCTGAGGAACTTCTTTGTGATCTGTGAATTCATTTCATAGAGTTACAGCTTTCCTCTCAAGAAGCCTTTCGCTAAGACTGTTCTTGTGAATTTGCAAAGTGATATTTGGAAGCCCATAGAGGGCTATGGTGAAAAAGGAAATATCCTAAGATAAAAATTCAAAAGAAGCTTTCCGAGGAACTGCTATTTTTTCTGTTAATTCATCTCACAGAGTTACAGCTTTCCTCTCAAGAAGTCTTTCGCTAAGACTGTTCTTGTGGAATTTGAAAAGTGATATTTGGAAGCCCAGAGACGGCTAAGATGAAAAAGGAAATATCTTCAGATAAAAACTGGAAAGAAGCTTTCTGAGAACCTGCTTTGTGTCCTGTTAATTCATCTCAAAGAGTCACAGCTTTCCTCTCAAGAAGCCTTTCATTAAGACTGTTCTTGTGGAATTTCTAAGTGATATATGGAAGCCCATAGAGGGCTATGGTTGTAAAGGATATATCTTCAGTTAAAAACTGAAAAGAAGCTTTCTGAAGAAATGCTTTGTGATATGTGACTTCCACTCACAGAGTTACAGCTGTGTTTCATAGAGCTGTTTGCTAGTCTTATTTCTGTGGAATCTGAGAACTGTTATTTCGGATCCCTTTGAAGACATAGGGCCAAAGGAAATATCCGCCACTAAAAGTGAGATAGAAGCTTTCTGAGAAACTTTTTTGTGATCTGTGAATTCATCTCACAGAGTTACAGCTTTCCCCTCAAGAAGCCTTACGCTAACACTGTTCTTGTGGAATGTGCAAAGTGATATTTGAAAGCCCATAGAGGGCTATGGTGAAAAGGAAATGTCTTCAGATAAATACTGGAAAGAAACTTTCTGAGAAACTGCTTTTGGTTCTGTTGATTGATCTCACAGAGTTACAGCATTCCTCTCTAGAAGCCTTTCGCTAAGACTGTTCTTGTGGAATTTTCAAAGTGGTATTTGGAAGCCCATAGAGAGCTACGGTGAAAAGGGAAATGTCCTCAGATAAAAATTGGAAAGAAGCTTTCTGAGAAACCGCTTTGTGTTCTGTTAATTCATCTCACAGAGTTACAGCTTTCCCCTCAAGAAGACATTCACTAAGACTCTTTTTGTGGAATTTGCCAAGTGATATTTGGAAGCCGATAGAGTGCTATGGTGAAAAAGGAAATATCTTCAGTTAATAACTGGAAAGAAGCTTTCTGAGAAACTGCTTTGTTTTATGTTAATACATCTCACAGAGTTACAGCTTTCTCCTCAAGAAGCCTTTTGCTAAGACTGTTCTTGTGGAATTTGCAAAGTGATATTTGGAAGCCCATAGAGGGCTAAGTTGAAAAAGGAAATATCTTTAGTTAAAAACGGAAAAGAAGCTTTCTGAGGAAATGCTTTGTGATATGTGACTTCCACTCGCTGAGTTACAGCTGTATTTCGTAGAGCTGTTTGCTAGCCTTCTTTCTGTGGACTCTGAGTACTGTTATTTCGGATCCCTTTGAATACTATAGGGCCAAAGGAAATATCCGCCGTTAAAAGTGAGACAGAAGCTTTCTGAGAAACTTCATTGTGATCTGTGAATTCATCTCACAGAGATACAGCTTTCCCCTCAAGAAACCCTTCGCTAAGACTGCTCTTGTGTAATTTGCATAGTGATATTTTGAAGCCCATAGAGGGCTATAGTGAAAAGGAAATATCTTCAGATAAAAACTGCAAAGAAGCTTTCTGAGAAACTGCTTTGTGTTCTGTTAATTCATCTCACAGAGTTACAACTTTCCCCTCAAGAAGCCTTTCGCTAAGACTGTTCTTCTGGAATTTGCAAAGTGACATTTGGAAGACCATAGAGGGTTATGGTGAAAAAGGAAATATCCTAAGATAAAAACAGAAAAGAAGCTTTCTGAGAAACTGTTTTGTGTTCTGTTAATTCATCTCATCGAGTTACAGCTTTCCCTCAAGAATCCATTCACTAAGACTGTTTTTGTGGAATTTCTAAAGGGATATTTGGAAGCCCATAGAGGGCTATGTTGAAAAAGGAAATATCTTCAGTTAAAAACTGGAAAGAAGCTTTCTAAGAAACTGCTTTGTGTTCTGTTAATTCGTCTCACAGAGTTACAGCTTTACCCTCAAGAAGCCGTTCACTAAAACTGTTCTTCTGGAATTTGCAAAGTGATATTTGGAAGCCCATAGTGGGCCATGGTAAAAAAGGAAATACCTTCAGTTAAAAACTGGAAAGAAGCTTTCTGAGAAACTGCTTTGTGATATGTGACTTCCACTCACTGAGTTTCAGCTGTATTTCATAAAGCTGTTTGCTAGCCTTAGTTCTGTGGAATCTGAGAACAGTTATTTCGGATCCCTTTGAAGACTATAGGGTCAAAGGAAATATCCGCCGCTAAAAGTGAGAAAGAAGGTTTCTGAGTAACTTCTTTGTAGTCTGTGAATTCATCTAGCAGAGTTACAGCTTTCCCCTCAAGAAGCCTTTGGCTAAGACTCTTCTTGTGGAATTTCTAAAGTGATATTTGGAAGCGCATACAGGGCTATGGTGAAAAGGAAATATCTTCAGATAAAAACTGAAAAGAAGCTTTCTTAGAAACTGCTTTGTGTTCTGTTAATTCATCTCACAGCTACAGCTTTCCCCTCAGGAAGCCTTGCGCTAAGACTGTTCTTGCAGAATTTGCAAAGTGATATTTGGAAGCCCATAGAGGGCTATGCTGAAAAAGGATATATCTTCAGTTAAAAAGTGAAAAGAAGCTTTCTGAGGAACTGCTTTGTGATATGTGACTTCCATTCACTGTGTTACAGTTGTGTTTCGTAGAGCTGTTTGCTAGCCTTATTTCTGTGGAATCTAAGTACTGTTATTTCGGATCCCTTTGAAGACTTTTGTGCCAAAGGAAATATCCGACGCTAAAAGTGAGAAAGAAATTTTCTGATAAACTTTGCTGTGATCTGAGAATTCATCTCACAGAGTTACAGCTTTCCATTCAAGAAACCTTTCGCGAGGACTGTTCTTGTGGAATTTGCAAAGTGATATTTGGAAGCCCATAGAAGGCTATAGTGAAAACGAAATATCTTTAGATAAAAACTGGGAAGAAGCTATCTGAGAAACTGTTTTGTGTTCTGTTAATTCATCTCACAGAGTTACAGCTTTCCCCTCAAGAAACCGTTCACTAAGGCAGTTCTTGTGGAATTTGCAAAGCGATATTTAGAAGCCCATAGAGGGCTATGGTGAAAAAGGAAATATCTTCAGTTAAAAACTGCAAGGATGATTTCTGAGAAACTGCTTTGTGTTCTTTTAATTCATCTCACAGAGTTACAGCTTTCCCCTCAAGAAGCCGTTCACTAAGAATTTTCTTGTGGAATTTGCAAAGTGATATTTGGAAGCCCAAAGAGGCCTATGCTGAAAAGGAAATAAGTTCAGATAAAAACTGGAAAGAAGCTTTCTGAGAAATTGCTTTGTTTTCTGTTAATTCATCTAATGGAGTTACAGCTTTCCCCTCAAGAAGCCTTTTGCTAAGACTGTTCTTGTGGAATTTACAAAGTGATATTTGGAAGCCCATAGAGGGCTATGGTGAAAAAGGATATATCTTCAGTTAAAAAATGAAAAGAAGCTTTCTGAGTAACAGCTCTGTGATATGTGATTTCCAGTCACTGAGTTACAGCTGTATTTCGTAGAGCTCTTTGCTAACCTTATTTCTGTGGAATCTGAGACCCGTTATTTCAGATCCCTTTGAAGACTATAGGGCCAAAGGAAATAACCGCCGTTAAAAGTGAGAAAGAAGCTTTCTGAGAACCTGCTTTGTGATCTGTGAATTCATCTAGCAGAGTTACAGCTTTCCCCTCAAGAAGCCTTTCGCTAAGACTGTTCTTTTGGAATTTTCAAAGTGATCTTTGGAAGCCAATAGAGGGTTTTTTTGAAAAAGGAAATATCCTAAGATAACAACTGGAAAGAAACAGCTTTGTGTTCTGTTAATTCATCTCACAAAGTTACACCTTTCCCCTCAAGAAGCCATTCACTAAGACTGTTCTTGTGGAATTTGCAAAGTGATATTTGGAATCCCATAGAGGGCTATGGTGAAGAAAGATATATCCTAAGATAAAAACTGAAAAGTATCTTTCTGAGAAACTGCTTTGTGTTCTGTTAATTCATCTCACAGAGTAACAGCTTTCCCCTCAAGAAACCTTTGGCTAAGACTGTACTTGTGGAATTTTCAAAGTGGTATTTGGAAGCCCATAGAGGCGTATAGTGAAAAAGGATATAACTTCAGTTAAAAACTGAAAAGAAGTTTTCTGAGAGTCTGCTTTCTAATATGTGACTTCCAAAGACTGAGTTACAGCGGTATTTCGTAGAGCTGTTTACTAGCCTTATTTCTGTGGAATCTGAGTACTTTTATTTCGGATCCCTTTGAAGACTATAGGGCCAAATTAAATATCCGCCACTAAAAGTGAGAAAGAAGCTTTCTGAGAAACTTCTTTGTGATCTGTGAATTCATCTCACAGAGTTATAGCTTTCCCCTCTAGAAAACTTTCGCTAAGACTGCTCTTGTGGAATTTGCAAAGTGATATTTGGAATCCCATAGAGGGCCATGGTGAAAAAGGATGTATCTTCAGTTAAAAACTGAAAAAAAGCTTTCTGAGAAACTGCTTTGTGTTCTGTTAATTCATCTCACAAAGTTACACCTTTCCCCTCAAGAAGCCTTTCGCTAAGACTGTTCTTGTGGATTTGCAAAGTGATAATAGGATGCCCATAGAGAGTTATGGTGAGAAACGAAATATCCTAAGAGAAACACTGAAAAGAAGCTTTCTGAGAAACGGCTTTGTGTTCTGTTAATTCATCTCACAGAGTGACAGCTTTCCCTTCAAGAAGCCGTTCACTAAGAATGTTCTTGTGGAATTTGCAAAGTGATATTTGGAAGCCCATAGAGGCCTATGGTGAAAAAGGATATATCTTCAGTTAAAAACTGAAAAGAAGCTTTCTGAGGAACTGCTTTGTGATATGTGACTTCCACTCACTGAGTTACAGCTGTATTTCGTAGAGCTGTTTGCTAGCCTTATTTCTGTGGAATCTGACACCTGTTATTTCGGATCCCTTTGAAGACTATAGGGCCAAAGGAAATATCCGTCGTTAAAACTGAGAAAGAAGCTTTCTGAGAAACTGCTTAGTGTTCTGTTAATTCATCTCACAGAGTTCCAGCTTTCCCCTCAAGAAGCCGTTCACTAAGCCTGTTCTTGTGGAATTCGCAAAGTGATATTTGGAAGCCCATAGAGGGCTACGTTGAAAAGGAAATATCTTCAGATAAAAACTGGAAAGAAGCTTTCTGAGAAACTGCTTAGTGTTCTGTTAATTCATCTCACAGAGTTACA
>NW_012100232.1:94016-98225 GCF_000951045.1 Mandrillus leucophaeus | reverse complement strand
AGAAGCTTTCTGAGAAACTGCTTAGTGTTCTGTTAATTCATCTCACAGAGTTACAGCTTTCCCCTCAAGAAGCCTTTCGCTAAGACTGTTCTTGTGGAATATGCAAAGTGGTATTTGGAAGCCCATAGAGGCCTATGGTGGAAAAGGATATATCTTCAGTTAAAAACTGTAAAGAAGTTTCTGAGAATCTGCTTTCTGATATGTGACTTCCAATGACTGAGTTAAAGCTATATTTCGAAGAGCTGTTTGCTAGACTTATTTCTGTGGAATATGACAACTGTTATTTCGGATCCCTTTGAAGACTAAAGGGCCAAATTAAATATCCGCCGCTAAAAGCGAGAAAGACGCTTTCTGAGAAACTTATTTGTGATCTGTGAATGCATCTCACAGAGTTATGGCTTTCCCCTCTAGAAAATTTTCGCTAAGACTGCTCTTGTGGAATTTTCAAAATGATATTTGGAAGCCCATAGAGGGCTGCGGTGAAAAAGAATGTATTTTCAGTTAAAAACTGAAAAGAAGCTTTCTGAGAATCTGATTTGTGTTCCGTTAATTCATCTCACAGAGTTACAGCTTTCCCCTCAAGAATCCTTTCGCTAAGACTGTTCTTGTGGATTTGCAAAGTGATAAAAGGATGCGCACGGAGGGTTATGGTGAGAAAGGAAGTATCCTAAAGGAAAAACTGAAAAGAAGTCTTCTGAGAAACTTCTTTGTGTTCTGTTAATTCATCTCACAGAGTTACAGCTTTCCCCTCAAGAAGCTTTTCCCTAAGATGTTCTTGTGGAATTGGCAAAGTGATATTTGGAAGCCCATGGAGGGTTATGGTTAAAAAGGATATATGCTAAGATAAAACGAGAACAGAAGCTTTCTTAGAAACTGCTTGGTGTCCTGTTAATTCATCTCACAGTGTTACAGCGTTTCCCTCAAGAAGCCTTTCGATAAGACTATTCTTGTGGATTTTTGAAAGTGATATTTGGAAGCCCATGGAGGCCTATGGTCAAAAGGAAATGTCTTCAGATAAATACTGGAAAGAAGCTTTCGGAGAAACTGCTTTGTGTTCTTTTAATTCATCTTACAGAGTTACAGCTCTCCCCTCAGGATGCCTATCGCTAAGAATGTTCATGTGGAATTTGCAAAGTGATATTTGGCAGCCCATAGAGTGCTATGGTGAAAAAGGATATATCTTCAGTTAAAAATTGAAAAGAAGCTTTCTGAGAAACTGCTTTGTGATATGTTACCTCCACTCACTGGTTTACAGCTGTATTTCGTAGAGCTGTTTGCTAGCCTTATTTCTGTGGAATCTGAGAACTGTTATTCCGGATCCCTTTGAAGACTATAGGGCCAAAAGAAATATCCGCCGCTAAGAGTGAGAAAGAAGCTTTCTGGGAAACTTTTTGTGATTTGTGAATTCATCTCACAGAGTTACAGCTTGCCCCTCAAGAAGCCTTTTGCTTAGACTGTTCTTGTGGAATTTGCAAAGTGATATTTGGAAGCCCATAGAGGGCTCTGGTGAAAAAGGATATATCTTCAGTTAAAAACTGAAAAGAAGCTTTCTGAGGAAATGCTTTGTGATATGTGACTTCCACTCCCTGAGTTACAGCTGTATTTCGTAGATCTGTTTGCTAGCTTTATTTCTGTGGAATCTGAGAACTGTTATTTCGGATCCCTTTGAAGACTATAGGGCCAAAGGAAATATCCGCCGCTGAAAGTGAGAAAGAAGCTTTCTGAGAAACTTCATTGTGATCTGTGAAATCATCTCATCGAGATACAGCTTTCCCCTCAAGAAACCCTTCGCTAAGACTGCTCTTGTTGAATTTTCATAGTGATATTTGGAAGCCCGGAGAGGGCTGTGGTGAAAAGGAAATATCTTCAGATAAAAACTGGAAAGAAGCTTTCAGAGAAACTGCTTTGTGTTCTGTTAATTCATCTCACAGAGTTACAGCTTTTCCCTCAAGAAGCCATTCACTAAGACTGTTTTTGTGGAGTTTGCAAAGTGATACTTGGAAGCCCATAGAGGGCTATGGTGAGAAAGGAAATATCTTCAGTTAAATACTAGAACGAAGCTTTCTAGGAAACTGCTTTGTGTTCTGTTAATTCGTCTCACAAAGTTACAGCTTTCCCCTCCAGAAGCCGTTCACTAAAACTGTTCTTGTGGAATTTGCAAAGTGATATTTGGAAGCCTTTAGAGGGCTATGGTGAAAAAGGAATTAAATCAGTTAAAAACTGGAAAGAAGGTATCTGAGAAACAGCTTTGTATTCTGTTAATTCATCTCACTGAGTTACAGCTTTTCCCTCAAGAAGACTTTCGCTAAGACTGTTCTTGTGGAATCTGGAAAGTGATATTTGGAAGCCCATAGAGGGCTATGGTGAGCAAGGTTATATCTTCAATTAAAAACTGAAAAGAAGCTTTCTGAGAAACTGCTTTGTGATATGTGACTTCCCCTCACTGAATTCCAGCTGTATTTCGTAGAGCTGTTTTCTAGCCTTATTTCTGTGGAATCCGAGAACTGTTATTTCTGATTCCTTTGAAGACTATATGGCCAAAGTAAATATCCACCGCTAAAAGAGAGAAAGAAGCTTTCTGAGAAACTGCTTTGTGTTCTATTAATTAATCTCACAGAATTACAGCTTTCCCTTCAAGAAGCCTTTTGCTAAGACTGTTCTTGTGGAATTTGCAAAGTGAAATTTGGAAGCCCGTAGAGGGCTATGGTGAAAAAGGATATATCTTCAGTTAAAAACTGAAAAGAAGCTTTCTGAGAAACTGCTTCGTATTCTGTTAATTCATCTCACCCAGTTACAGCTTTCCCCTCAAGAAGCCGTTCACTAAGACTGTTTTTGTGGAATTTGCAACGTCATATTTGGAAGACCATAGATGGATATGGTGAAAAAGGAAATATCTTCACTTAAAAACTGGAAAGAAGCTTCCTAAGAAACTGCTTTGTGTTCTGTTAATTCATCCCACAGTGTTACAGCTTTCCCCTCAAGAAGCCTTTCGCAGAGACTATTCTTGTGGAATTTGCGAAGTGATATTTGGAAGTCCATAAAGGGCTATGGTGGAAAAGGATATATCTTCAGTTAAAAACTGAAAAGAAGTTTTCTGAGGAACTGCTTTGTGATATGTGATTTCAACTCACTGAGTTACAGCTTTATTTCCTAGAGCTGTTTGCTAGTCTTATTTCTGTGGAATCTGAGAACTGTTATTTCGAATCCCTTTGAAGACAGTAAGGTCAAAGGAAATATCCGCCGCTAAAAGAGAGAAAGAAGGATTCTGAGTAACTTCTTTGTAGTCTGTGAATTCATCTAGCAGAGTTACAGCTTTCCCCTCAACAAGCCTTTCGCTAACACTGTTCTTGTGGAATTTCTAAGGTGATATTTGGAAGCGCATAGAGGGCTCTGGTGAAAAGGAAATATCTTCAGATAAAAACTGAAATGAAGCTTTCTGAGAAACTCCTTTGTGTTCTGTTAATTCATCTCACAGCTACAGCTTTCCCCTCAAGAAGCCTTTTGCTAAGACTGTTCTTGTAGAATTTGCAAAGTGATATTTGGAAAGCCATGGAGGGCTATGCGGAAAAAGGATATATCTTCAGTTAAAAACTGAAAAGAAGCTTTCTGAGGAACTTCTTTGTGATATGTGACTTCCACTCACTGTGTTACAGCTGTATTTCCTAGAGCTGTTTGCTAGCCTTGATTCTGTGGAATCTAAGAACAGTTAGTTCGGATCCCTTTGAAGACTTTTGTGCCAAAGGAAATATCCAACGCTAAAAGTGAGAAAGAAACTTTCTGAAAAACTTTGCTGTGATCTGCGAATTCATCTCACAGAGTTACAGCTTTCCACTCAAGAAGCCTTTGGCGATGACTGTTTTGTGGAATTTGCAAAGTGATATTTGGAAACCCATAGAAGACAATAGTGAAAAGGCAATATCTTTAGATAAAACCTGGAAAGAAGTTATCTGAGAAACAGTTTTGTGTTCTGTTCGTTCATCTCACAGATTTACAGCTTTCCCTTCAAGAAGCCTTTCGCTAAGAAGTTCTTGTGGAATTTGCAAATTGATATTTGGAAGCCCATAGAGGGCTATGGTGAAAAACGAAATATCCTAAGATTAAAACTGAAAAGAAGCTTTCTCAGAAACTGCTATGTGTTCTGTTAATTCATCTCAGAGAGTTACAGCTTTCCCCTCAAGAAACCGTTCACTAAGACTGTTCTTGTGGAAT
>NW_012100232.1:91061-92410 GCF_000951045.1 Mandrillus leucophaeus | reverse complement strand
GAGAAAGAAGCTTTCTGAGAATCTTCTTTGTGATCTGCGAATTCATCTCACAGAGTTATAGCTTTCCCCTCAAGAAGCCTTTCGCTAAGACTGTTCTTTTGAAATTTGCCAAGTGATATTTGGAAGCCCAAAGAGGGCTTTGGTGAAAAAGGAAGTATCCTAAGATAAAAACTGGAAAGAAGCTTTCTGAGAAACTGCTTTGTATTCTGTTAATTCATCTCACAGAGTTACACCTTTCCCTCAGGAAGTCGTTCACTAAGAATGTTCTTGAAGAATTTGCAAAGTGATATTTGGAAGCCCATGGATGCCTATGCTGAAAAGGAAGTAACTTCAGATAAAAACTGGAAAGAAGCTTTCTGAGAAACTGCTTTGTTTTCTGTTAATTCATCTAACAGAGTTACAGCTTTCTCCTAAAGAAGCCTTTTGCGAAGACTGTTCTTGAGAATTTGCAAAGTGATATTTGGAAGCACATAGAGGGCTATGGTGAAAAAGGATATATCTAAAGTTAAAAACTGAAAAGAACCTTGCTGAGGAACTGCTTTGTGGTATGTGACTTCCACTCACTGAGTTACAGCTATATTTCGTAGAGCTGTTTGCTAGCCTTGTTTCTGTGGAATCTGAGAACAGATATTTCAGATCCCTTTGAAGACTACAGGGCCAAAGGAAATATCCGCCTCTAAAAGTGAGAAAGAAGCTTTCTGGGAAACTTCTTTGTGATCTGTGAATTCATCTCACAGAGTTACAGCTTTCCCCTCAAGAAGCCCTTCGCTAAGACTGTTCTTGTGGAATTTGCAAAGTGATATTGGGAAGCCCATAGAGGGCTATGGTGAAAGAAGATACATCCTAAGATAAAAACTGAAAAGAAGCTTTCTGAGAAACTGCTTTGTGTTCTGTTAATTCATCTCACAGAGTTACAGCTTTCCGCTCAAGAAGCCTTTCGCTAAGACTGTTCTTGTGGAATTTGCAAAGTGATATATAGAAGCCCATAGAAGGCTATGGTGAAAAAGGAAATATCCTAAGATAAAAACTGAAAAGAAGCTTTCTGACAAACTGCTTTGTGTTCTGTCAATTCATCTCATAGAGTTACAACTTTTCCCTCAAAAAGCCGTTCACTAAGACTGTTTTTGTGGAATTTCCAAAGTGATATTTGGAAGCCCTTAGAGGGCTATGGTGAAAAGGGAATATTTTCAGATAAAAACTGGAAAGAAGCTTTCTGAGAAACTGCTTTTTATTCTGTTAATTAATTTCACTGAATTACAACTTTCCCCTCAAGAAACCTTTCGCTGAGACTGTTCTTGTGTAATTTGCAAAATGATATTTGGAAGCCCATAGAGGGCTATGTGGAAAAA
>NW_012100232.1:86410-87601 GCF_000951045.1 Mandrillus leucophaeus | reverse complement strand
CCGTTCACTAAGACTGTTCTTGTGGAATCTGCAAAGCGATATTTAGAAGCCCATAGAGGGCTGCGGTGAAAAAGGAAATATCTTCAGTTAAAAACTGCAAAGATGATTTCTGAGAGACTGCTTTGTGTTCTTTTAATTCATCTCATAGAGTTACAGCTTTCCCCTCAAGAAGCCGTTCACTAAGCATTTTCTTGTGGAATTTGCAAAGGGACATTTGGAAGCCCATAGCAGCCTATGCTGAAAAGGAAATAACTTCAGATAAAAACTGGAAAGAAGCTTTCTGAGAATCTGCTTTGTGTTCTGTTAATTCATCTCACAGAGTCACAGGTTTCCCCTCGAGTAGCCTTTCGCTAAGACTGTTCTTGTGGAATTTGCAAGTGATATTTTGAAGCCAATAGAGGGCTAGTATGAAAAAGTATATATCTTCAGTTAAAAACTGAAAAGAAGCTTTCTGAGGAACTGCTTTGTGTTATGTGACTTCCACTCACTGAGTTACAGCTGTATTTCGTAGAGTTGCTTGATAGCCTCATTTCTGTGGAATCTGAGAACTGTTATTTCGGATCCCTTTGAAGTCTATAGGGCCAAAGGAAATATCCGCCGCTAAAAGTGAGAAAGAAACTTTCTGAGAAAGTTCTTTGTGATCTGTGAATTCATCTCACAGAGTTACAGCTTTACCCTCAAGAAGCCCTTCCCCAAGACTGTTCTTGTGGAATTTGCAAAGTGATATTTGGAAACCGATAGAGGTCTATGGTGAAAAAGGAAATATCTTCAGATAAAAACTGGAAAGAAGCTTTCTGAGAAACTGTTTTGTGTTCTGTTAATTCATCTCAGAGAGTTACAGTTTTTCCCTGAAGAAGGCTTTCGCTAAGACTGTTCTTGTGGAATTTCCAAAGTAATATTATGAAGCCCATGGAGGGCTATGGTGAAAAAGGAAATATCCTAAGAGAAAAACTGTAAAGAAGCTTTCTGAGAAACTGCTTTGTGTTCTCTTTATTCATCTCACAGAGTTTTAGCTTTCCTCTCAAGAAGCCGTTCAGTAAGACTGTTCTTGTGGAATTTGCAAAGTGATGTTTGGAAGCCCATAGAGGGCTATGGTAAAAAAGGAAATATCTTCAGATAACAACTGGAAAGAAGCTTTCTGAGAACCCGCTTTGTGTTCTGTTAATTCATCTCACAGAGTAACAGCTTTCC
>NW_012100232.1:79386-82650 GCF_000951045.1 Mandrillus leucophaeus | reverse complement strand
GAAGCTTTCTGTGAAACTGCTTTGTGTTCTGTTAATTCATCTCAGAGAATTACAGCTTTCACTTCAAGAAGCCGTTCACTAAGACTATTCTTGTGAAATTTGCAAAGTGATATTTGGAAGCCCATTGAGGGCTATGGTGAAAAGGAAATGTCTTCAGTTAAAAACTGGAAAGAAGCTTTCTGAGAAACTGCTTTTTATTATGTTAATTAATTTCACTGAGTTACAACTTTCCCCTCAAGAAACCTTTCGCTGAGACTGTTCTTGTGTAATTTGCAAAATGATATTTGGAAGCCCATAGAGGGCTATGTGGAAAAAGGATATATATTCAGCTAAAAACTGAAAAGAAACTTTCTGAGAAATTGCTTTGTGATATGTTACTTCCACTCACTGAGTTACAGCTGTATTTCGTAGAGCTGTTTGCTAGCCATATTTCTGTGGTATCTGAAAACTCTTATTTCGGATCCCTTTCAAGACTACAGGGTAATAGGAAATATCCACCACTAAAAGTTTGAAAGAAGCTTTCTGAGAAACTACTTTGTGATCTGTGAATTCATTTCACAGAGTTACATCTTTCCCCTATAGAAGCCTTTAGCTAAGACTGTTCTTGTGGAATTTGCAAAGTGATATTTGCAAGCCCATATAGGGCTACAGTGAAAAAGAAAATATGCTAAGATAAAAACTGAAAGGAAGCTTTCTGTGAAACTGCTTTGTGTTCTGTTAATTCATCTCAGAGAATTACAGCTTTCACTTCAAGAAGCCGTTCACTAAGACTATTCTTGTGGAATTTGCAAAGTGATATTTGAAAGCCCATTGAGGGCTATGGTGAAAAGGAAATATCTTCAGTTAAAAACTGGAAAGAAGCTTTCTGAGAAACTGCTTTGTGTTCTGTTAATTCATATCACGGAGCTACAGATTTCCCCTCAAGAAGCCTTTCTGCTAAGACTGTACTTGTGTAATTTGCAAAATGATATTTGAAAGCCCATAGACGGCTACGATGAAAAAGGAAATATCCTAAGATAAAAACTGAAAAGAAGCTTTCTGAGAAACTACTTTGTGTTCAGTTAATTCATCTCACAGAGTTACAGCTTTCCTCTCAAGAAGCCGTTCACTAAGTCTGTTCTTGTGTAATTTGCGAAGTGATATTTCGAAGCTCATAAAGGGCTATGGTGAAAAAGGAAATATATTCAGTTAAAAACTGAAAAGAAGCTTTCTGAGGAAATGCTTTGTGATATTTGACTTCCACTCACTGAGTTACAGCTGTATTTCGTAGAGCTGTTTGCTAGCCTTATATCTGTGGAATCTGAGAACTGTTATTTCGGATCCCTCTGAAGACCATAGGGCCAAAGGAAATATTCGTCCCTAAAAGTGAGAAAGAAGCTTTCTGAGAAACTGTTTTGTGATCTGTGAATTCATCTCACAGAGTTACAACTTTCCGCTCAAGAAGCCTTTCACTAAGACTGCTCTTGTGGAATTTGCAAAGTGATATTTGGAAGTCCATAGAGAGGTATGGTGAAAAGGAAATATCTTCAGATAAAAGCTGAAAAGAAACTTTTTGAGAAACTACTTTGGGTTCTGTTAATTCATCTCACAGATTTACAGGTTTCCCCTCAAGAAACCTTTCGCTAAGACTGTTCTTGTGGGATTTGCAAAGTGATATTTGGAAGCCCATAGAGGGCTATGGTGAAAAAGTAAATGTCCTCAGATAAAAACCGGAAGGAAGATTTCTGAGAAACTGCTTTGTGATCTTTTAATTCATCTCACAGAGTTACAGCTTTCCCCTCAAAAAGCCGTCACTAAGACTGTTCTTGTGGAATTTCCAAAGTGATATTTGAAAGAATATATAGGGCTATGGTGAAAAAGAAAATATCTTCAAGTAAAAACTGGAAAGAAGCTTTCTGAAAAAGTGCTTTGTGTTCTAATAATTCATCTCACAGAGTTACAGCTTTCCCCTCAAGAAGCCTTTAGCAAGACTGTTCTTGTGGAATTTGCGAAGTGATATTTGGAAGCCCATAGAGGGCTATGGTGAAAAGGAAATATCTTCCGATATAAACTGAAAAGAAGCTTTCTGAGAAACTGCTTTGTTTTCTGTTAATTCATCTCACAGAGTTACAGCTTTCCCCTCAAGAAGCCGTTCTGTTAGACAGTTCTTGTGGAATTTGCAAAGTGATATTTGGAAGCCTGTAGAGGGCTATGGTGAAAAAGGAAATATCCTAAGATAAAAACTGAAAAGCAGCTTTCTGAGAAACTACTTTGTGTTCGGTTAATTCATCTCACAGAGTTACAGCTTTCCCCTCAAGAAGCCGTTCTCTAAGACTGTTCTTGTGTAACTTGCAAGGTGATATTTTGAAGCCCTTAGAGGGCTATGGTGAAAAAGGAAATATTTTCATTTAAAAACTGGAAAGAAATTTTCTGAAAAACTGCTTTGTGTTCTGTTAATTCATCTCACAGTGTTAGAGATTTCCCTCAAGAAGCCTTTCGCTGAGACTGTTCTTGGGGACTTTGCAAAGTGATATTTGGAAACTCATAGAGGGCAACGGTGAAAAAGGAAATATCCTATGATAAAAACTGAAAAGAAACTTTCTGAGAAACTACTTTGTGTTCAGTTAATTCATCTCACAGAGTTACAATTTTCCCCTCAAGAAGCCTTTTGCTAAGACTGTTCTTGTGGAATTTGCAAAGTGATATTTGGAAGCCCAAAGAGGGCTATGGTGAAAAGGAAATATCTTCAGTTAAAAACTGGAAAGAAGCTTTCTGAGAATCTGCTTTGTGTTCTGTTAATTCATCTCACAGAGTTAGAGCTTTCCCCTCAAGAGGCCGTTCACTAAGTCTGTTCTTGCGCAATTTGCAAAGTGATATTTGGAAGCCCATAGAGGGCTACTGTGAAAAAGGAAATATCTTCAGGTAAAAACTGTAAAGAAGCTTTCTGAGAATCTGCTTTGTGTTCTGTTATTTCATCTCCCAGTATTACAACTTTTCCCTCAAGAATCCTTTCACTAAGTCTGTTCTTGTGGAATTTCCAAAGTAATATTTGGAGGACCATAGAGGGCTAAGGTGAAAAAAAATATGTTCAGATAAAAACTGGAAAGAAACTTTCTGACAAACTGCTTGTTGTCCGGAGCTGCACGCCCCGGCCATAGCGAATAATAATTGACGATTAAAAACGCCTGAGCTTTATTCATTTCCACCTTACACCTCCTCCCTATCTTTGCCTTTTCCCCTGTATTAATACCTCATAAAAGATGGCGCTCTTCCTGCTTCTTCTTC
>NW_012100232.1:76760-79298 GCF_000951045.1 Mandrillus leucophaeus | reverse complement strand
ACTGCATTACCGCCATTAAAGAGAGAGACTTGCTCAGAGCACTGTCTTGTCTCCATTTCTTGTATCTCTTGTTCCCCAAATTCCCACCCCCTCTTCCAGGGCCTGCTTCGACGATCCCGCGGGCCGGGATAGCTTGTGTTCTGTTAATTCATCTCACAGAGTTACAGCTTTCCCCTCAAGAAGCCTTTCGATAAGACTGTTCTTGTGGAATTTGCAAAGTGATATTTGGAAGACCTTAGACGACTGCGGTGAAAAAGGAAATATCCTAAGATAAAAACTGAAAAGAATCTTCCTGAGAAACTGCTTGGTGTTTTGTTAACTCATCTCACAGAGTTACAGCTTTCTCGTCAGGAAGCCGTTCCCTAAGACTGTTCTAGTGAAATTTGCAAAGTGATATTTGGAAGGCCACAGAGGGCTATGGTGAAAAAAATATATCTCCAGATAAAAACTGGAAAGAAGCTTTCTGAGAAACTGCTTTGTGTTCTGTTAATTCAACTCACAGAGTTACACCATTCCCCTCAAGAAGCCTTTCGCTAAGACTGTTCTTGTGGAATGTGCAAAGTGATATTTGGAAGCCCATAGAGGGCTATGGTGAAAAGGAAATACCTTCAGATAAAAACTGGAAAGAAGCTTTCTGAGAAACTGCTTTGTGTTCTGTTAATTCATCTCACAGAGTTACAGCTTTCTCCTCAAAAGGCCGTGCAATAACGCTGTTTTTGTGGAATTTGCAAAGTGATTTTTGGAAGCCCTTAGAGGACTATGGTGAAAAAAGAAATGACGTCTATTAAAAACTGGAAAGAAGCTGTCTGAGAAATTGCTTTGTGTTGTGTTAACTCATCTCACAGAGTTACAGCTTTCCCCTCAAAAGCTTTCGCTAAGACTGTTCTTGTGTAATTTGCAAAGTGATATTTGGAAGACCATACAGGTCTGTGGTGAAAAAGGATGTATCTTCAGTTAAAAACTGAAAAGAAGCTTTCTGAGAAACAGCTATGTGATATGTGACTTCCACTCACTGAGTTACAGTTGTATTTTTTAGAGCTCTTTGCTCACCCTATTTCTGTGGAATCTGAGAACAGTTATTTCGGATCTCTTTGAAGACTATAGGACCAAAGGAAATATCCCCGCTAAAAGTGAGAAAGAAGTTTTCTGAGAAACTTCTTTGTGAACTGTGAACTCATCACACAGTGTTACATCATTCCCCTCAAGAAGCCTTTCACTCTGACTGTTCTTGTGGAATTTGCAAAGGGATATTTGGAAGCCCATAAAGGGCTATGGTGAAAAAGGAAATATCTTCAGATAAAAACTGAAAAGAAGCTTTCTGAGAAACTGCTTTGTGTTCTGTTAATTTATCTCACAGAGTTACAGCTTTCCCCTCAAGAAGCCTTTGGCTAAGACTGTCTTGTGGAATTTGAAAAGTGATATTTGGAAGCCCATAGAGGGCTATAGTGAAAAAGGAAATATCCTAACATAAAAACTGAAAAGAAGCTCTCTGAGAAACTGCTTTGTGTTCTGTTAATTCATCTCACAGAGTTACAGCTTTCCCCTCAAGAAACCGTTCGCTAAGACTCTTCTTGTGGAATTCGCAAAGTGATATTTGGAAGACCTTACAGGGCTATGGTGAAAAAGGAAATATACTAAGATAAAAACTGAAAAAAAGCTTTCTGGGAAACTGCTTTGTGTTCTGTTAATTCATCTCACACAGTTACAACATTCCCCTCAAGAAGCCTTTTGCTAAGACTGTTCTTGTGGAAATTGCAATGTGATATTTGGAAGCCCAAACATGGCTATGGTGAAAAACGAAATATATTCCGTTAAAAACTGGATAGAAGCTTTCTGAGAAACTGCTTTGTTTTCTGTTAATTCATCTCGGAGAGTTACAGCTTTCCTCTCAAAAAGTCTTTTGCTAAGACTGTTCTTGTGGAATTTGAAAAGTGATATTTGGAAGCCCTTAGAGGGCTATGGTGAAAAAGGATATAATCCACAGTTAAAAACTGAAAAGAAGCTTTCTGAGGAACTGCTTTGTGATATGTGAATTCCACTCACTGAGTTAGAGCTGTATTTCGTTGAGCTGTTTGCTAGCCTTATTTCTGTGGAGTCTCAGAACTGTTATTTCGGATCCCTTTGAAGACTATACGGCCAAAGGAAATATCCGCCGTTAAACGTGAGAAAGAAGCTTTCTGAGAAACTTCTTTGTGATCTGTGAATTCATCTCAGAGAGTTACAGCTTTCCCCTCAAGAAACCTTTCGCCAAGACTGTTCTTGTAGAATTTCCAAAGTGATATTTGGAAGCCCTTAGAGCACTATGGTGAAAAGGAAATATCTTCAGATAAAAACTGGAAAGAAGCTTTCGGAGAAACTGCTTTGTGTTCTGTTAATTCATCTCATAGAGATACAGCTTAACCCTCAAGAAGCTTTTCGCTAAGACTGTTCTTGTGGAATTTTCAAAGTGCTATTTGGAAGCCCATAGAGGGCTATGGTGAAAAAGGAAATATCTTCAGTTAAAATCTGGAAAGAAGCTTTCTGAGAAACTGTTTTGTG
>NW_012100232.1:73133-76710 GCF_000951045.1 Mandrillus leucophaeus | reverse complement strand
AATTTGAAAAGTGATATTTGGAAGCCCTTAGAGGGCTATGGTGAAAAAGGATATAATCCACAGTTAAAAACTGAAAAGAAGCTTTCTGAGGAACTGCTTTGTGATATGTGAATTCCACTCACTGAGTTAGAGCTGTATTTCGTTGAGCTGTTTGCTAGCCTTATTTCTGTGGAGTCTCAGAACTGTTATTTCGGATCCCTTTGAAGACTATACGGCCAAAGGAAATATCCGCCGTTAAACGTGAGAAAGAAGCTTTCTGAGAAACTTCTTTGTGATCTGTGAATTCATCTCAGAGAGTTACAGCTTTCCCCTCAAGAAACCTTTCGCCAAGACTGTTCTTGTAGAATTTCCAAAGTGATATTTGGAAGCCCTTAGAGCACTATGGTGAAAAGGAAATATCTTCAGATAAAAACTGGAAAGAAGCTTTCGGAGAAACTGCTTTGTGTTCTGTTAATTCATCTCATAGAGATACAGCTTAACCCTCAAGAAGCTTTTCGCTAAGACTGTTCTTGTGGAATTTTCAAAGTGCTATTTGGAAGCCCATAGAGGGCTATGGTGAAAAAGGAAATATCTTCAGTTAAAATCTGGAAAGAAGCTTTCTGAGAAACTGTTTTGTGTTCTGTTAATTCGTCTCACAGAGTTACAGCTTTCCACTCAAGAAGTCTTTGGCTAAGACTGTTCTTGTGGAATTTGCAAAGTGATATTTGGAAGCCCTTAGAGGTCTTTGGTGAAAAAGGATATATCTTCAGTTAAAAAAGGAAAGAAGATTTCTGAGACACTGCTTTGTGATATGTGATTCCTCTCACTTAGTTACAGATGTATTTCGTAGAGCCGTTTGGTAGCCTTATTTCTGTGGAATCTGAGAACTGTTATTTCGGATCCCTTTGAAGAATATAGGGCAAAAGGAAATAATCGCCGCTAAAAGAGAGAAAGAAGCTTTCTGAGAAACTTCTTTGTGATCTGCGAATTCATCTAACAGAGTTACAGCTTTCCCATCAGGAAGCCTTTCGCTAAGACTGTTCTTGTGGAAAATGCAAAGTGATATTTGGAAACCCATAGAGGGGTATGGTGAAAAGGAAATATCTTCAGATAAAAACTGGAAAGAAGCTTTCTGAGAAACTGCTTTGTGTTCTGTTAATTCATCTCACAAAGTTACAGCTTCCCCATCAAGAAGCCTTCGCTAAGAGGGTTCTTGCGGAATTTGCAAAGTGATATTTGGAAGCCCATAGAGGGCTATTGTGAAGAAAAAATATCCTAAAATAAAAGCTGAAAGAAGCTTTCTGAGAAACTGCTTTGTGTTCTGTTAATTCATCTCACAGAGTTACAGCTTTCCCTTCAAGAAGCCGTTCACTAAGGCTGTTCTTGTGGAATTTGCAAAGTGATATTTGGAAGCCCATAGAGGGCTATGGTGAAAAAAATATATCTTCAGATAAAAACGGGAAACAACCTTTCAGAGAAACTGCTTTGTGTTCTGTTAATTCAACTCACAGAGTTACACCTTTCCCCTCAAGAAGCCTTTTGCTAAGACTGTTCTTGTGGAATGTGCAAAGTGATATTTGAAAGCCCATAGAGGGCCATGGTGAAAAGGAAATATCTTCATATAAAAACTGGAAAGAAGCTTTCTGAGAAACTGCTTTGTGTTCTGTTAATTCATCTCACAGAGTTACAGCTTTCCCATGAAGAAGCCGTTCACTAAGACTGTTCTTCTGGAATTTGCAAAGACATATTTGGAAGCCCATTGAGGACTATGGTTAATAGGAAATATCTTCAGATAAAAACTGGAAAGAAGCTTTCTGAGAAACTGCTTTGTTTTCTGCTAACTCATCTCACAGAGTTACAGCTTTCACCTCAAGAAGCCTTTCGCTAAGACTGTTCTTGTGTAATTTGCAAAGAGATATTTGGAAGCACATAAAGGGCTATGGTGAAAAAGGAAATATTCTAGAATAAAAACTGAAAAGAAGCTTTGTAAGAAACTGCTTTGTTTTCTGTTAATTCATCTCACAGCGTTAGAGCTTTCCCCTTAATAAGCCTTTCGCTAAACTGTTCTTGTGGAATGTGCAAAGTGATATTTGGAAGCCTTTAGAGGGCTATGGTGTAAAAGGATATATCTTCAGTTAAAAACTGAAAAGAAGCTTTCTGAGGAACTGCTTTGTAATATGTGACTTCCACTCACTGAGTTACAGCTGTATTCGTATAGCTGTTTGCTAGCCTTATTTCTGTGAAATCTGAGAACTGTTATTTCAGATTCCTTTGAAGACTATAGGGCCAAAGGAAATATCCGCTGCTAAAAGTGAGAAAGTAGCTTTCTGAGAAACTACTTTGTGATAAGTGAATTCATCTCACAGAGTTACAGCTTTCCCCTCAAGAAGCCTTTCTCTAAGACTGCTCTTGAGGAATTTGCAAAGTGATATTTGGAAGCCCATACAGGCCTGTGGTGAAAGGAAATATATTCAGATAAAAACAGGAAAGAAACTTTCTGAGAAACTGCTTTGTGTTTTGTTAATTCATCTCACAGAGTTATAGCTTTCCCCTCAAGAAGCCGTTCACTAAGACTGTTCTTGTGGAATTCGCAAAGTGATATTTGGTAGCCCATAGAGGCCTATGGTGAAAAGGAAATATCTTCAGATAAAAACTGGAAAGAAGCTTTCTGAGAAACTGCTTTTCGATATGTGTCTTCCACTCAATGAGTTACAACTGTATTTCGTAGAGCTGTTTGCTAGTCTTATTTCTGTGGAATCTGAGAACTGTTAATTCGGATCCCTTTGAAGGCTATAGGGAGAAAGGAAATATCCGCCGCTGAAAGTGAGAAGGAAGCTTTCTGAGAAACTTCTTTGTGATCTGTGAATTCATCTCAGAGTTACAGCTTTCCCATCAAGAAGCCTTTCGCCAAGACTGTTCTTGTGGAATTTCCAAAGTGATACTTGGAAGCCCATAGAGGACTATGGTGAAAACGAAATAACTTCAGATAAAAACTGGAAAGAAACTTTCTGAGAAACTGCTTTGAGTTCTGTTAATTCATCTCACAGAGTTACAGCTTTCTCCTCAAGAAACCTTTCGCTAAGACTGTACTTGTGGAATGTGCAAAGATATATTTGGAAGCCCATAGAGGGCTATGGTGAAAAGGAAATATCTTCTGAGAAAAACTGGAAAGAACCTTTCTGAGAATCTGCTTTGTGTTCTGTTAATTCATCTCACAGAGTTACAGCTTTCCCTCAAGAAGTCATTCACTAAGGCTGTTCTTGTGGAATTTGCAAAGTAATATTTGGAAACCCATAGAGGGCTACGGTGAAAAAGGAAATAACTTCAGATAAAAACTGGAAAGAAGTTTTCTGAGAAACTGCTTTGTATTCTGTTAATTCATCTCACAAAGTTACAGCTTCCCCATTAAGAAGCCTTACACTAAGACTGTTCTTGTGGAATTTGCAAAGTGATATTTGGAAGCCCATAGAGGGCTACGGTGAAAAGGAAATATCTTCAGATAAAAACTTGGAAGAAGCTTTCTGAGAAACTGCTTTGTGTTCTGTTAATTCATCTCACAGAGTTTCCGCTTTCCCCTCAAGAAGCCTTTCGCTAAGAC
>NW_012100232.1:71856-72811 GCF_000951045.1 Mandrillus leucophaeus | reverse complement strand
GTGTTCAGTTAATTCATCTCACACAGTTACAGCTTTCACCTCAAGAAGCCGTACACTAAAACTGTTCTTGTGGAATTTGCAAAGTGATATTTGGAAGCTCATAGAGAGCTCTGGAGTAAAGGAAATATCTTCAGATAAAAACTGGAAAGAAGCTTTCTGAGAAACTGCTTCGTTTTCTGTTATTTCGTCTCACAGGGTTACAGCTTTCCCCTCAAGAAGCCTTTCGCAAAGGCTATTCTTGTGTGATTTGCAAAGTGATATTTGGAAGCCCATAGCGGGCTATGGCAAAAAAAGGAAACATCCTAAGATAAAAACTGATAAGAAGCTTTCTGAGAAACTGCTTTCTGTTCTGTTTATTCATCTCACAGAGTTACAGCTTTCCCCTCAAGAAGCCATTCACTAAGACTGTTCTTGTGGAATTTGCAAAGTGATATTTGGAAGCTCAAAGAGGGCTATGGTGAAAAAGGAAATATCTTCAGCTAAAAACTGGAAAGAAGCTTTCTGAGAAACTGCTTTGTGTTCTGTCAATTCACCTCACAGAGTTACAGCTTTCCGGTCAAGAAGACTTTTGCTAAGACTGTTCTTGTGCAATTTGCAAAGTGATAATTGGAAGCCCATAGGGGGCTATGGTGAAAAGGAAATATATTCAGATAAAAACTGTAAAGAAGCTTTCTGAGAAACCGCTTTCTGTTCTGTTAATTCATCTCAGAAAGTTACCGCTTACCCCTCAAGAAGCCGTTCACTAAGACTGTTCTTGTGGAATTTGCAAAGTGATATTTGGAAGCCCTTAGAGGGCTATGGTGAAAAACTAAATATCATCAGATTAAAACTGAAAATAAGCTATCTGAGAACGTGCTTTGTGTTCTGTTAATTCATCTCACAGGGTCACAGGTTTCCCCTCAAGAAGCCTTTCGCTAAGACTGTTCTTGAGGAATTTGCAAGTGATATTTGGAAG
>NW_012100232.1:68209-68747 GCF_000951045.1 Mandrillus leucophaeus | reverse complement strand
TGTAAACTGATAATTGGAAGCCCATACAGGGCTATGGTGAAAAGGAAATATCTTCAGGTAAAAACTGGGAAGAAGCTTTCTGAGAAACTGCTTTGTGTTCTGTTAATTCATCTCACAGAGTTTCTGCTTTCCCTTCAAGAAGCCTTTTGCTAAGACTGTTCTTGTGGAATTTGCAAAGTGATATCTGGTAGCCCATAGAGGGATATGGTGAAAAAGGAAATATTTTCAGTTAAAAACTGGAAAGAAGCTTTCTGAGAAACTGCTTTGTGTTCTGTTAATTCATCTCACAGAGTTACAGATTTCCCCTCAAGAAGTCTTTCGCTAAGACTGTTCCTGTGGAATTTGGAAAGTGATATTTGGAAGCTCATAGAGGCCAATGGTGAAAAAGGAAATATCCTAAGTTAAAATTTTTAAGAAGCTTTCTGAGAAACTGCTTTGTGTTCTTTTAATTCATCTCACAGAGTTACAGCTTTCCCCTCAAGAAGGCGTTCACTAACACTGTTCTTGGGGAATTTGCAAAGTGATATTTGGAAGCCCA
>NW_012100232.1:61715-62344 GCF_000951045.1 Mandrillus leucophaeus | reverse complement strand
TTTCTGTGGAATCTGAGAACTGTAATTTCGGATCGCTTTGAAGACTATAGGGCCAAAGGAATTTTCCTCGCTAAAAGTGAGAAAGAAGCTTTCTGAGAAACTTCTTTGTGATATGTGAATTCATCTCACAGAGTTACAGCTTTCCCCTCAAGAAGCCTTTCGCTAAGACTGTTCTTTTGTAATTTTCAAAGAGATATATGGAAGCCTATAAAGGGCTATGGTGAAAAAGAAAATATCCTAAGATAAAAACTGAAAAGAAGTTTTCTGAGAAACTGCTTTGTGTTCTGTTAATTCATCTCACAGAGTTACAGCTTTCACCTCAAGAATCCTTTCGCTAAGACTGTTCTTTTGGAATTTGTAAAGTAATATTTGGAAACCCATAGAGGGCTATTGTTAAAAAGGAAATATCTTCAGATAAAAACTGGAAAGAAGCCTTCAGAGAAACTGCCTTGTGTTCTGTTGATTCATTTCACCGAGTTACAACTTTCACCAAAGGAAGCCTTACACTAAGACTGTTCTTGTGGAATTTGCAAAGTGAAATTTCGAACCCCTAGAGGGCTATGGTGAAAAGGAAATATCTTCAGATAAAAACTTGGTAGAAGCTTTCTGAGAAACTGCTTTGTGTTCTG
>NW_012100232.1:52619-60983 GCF_000951045.1 Mandrillus leucophaeus | reverse complement strand
ATATTTGGAAGCCCATAGAGGGCTATTGTCAAAAAGGAAATATCCTATGATAAAAACTGGAAAGAAGCCTTCTGAGAAACTGCTTTGTGTTCTGTTAATTCATCTCACACAGTTACAGCTTTCACCTCAAGAAGCCGTACACTAAAACTGTTCTTGTGGAATTTGCAAAGTGATATTTGGAGGCTCATAGAGGGCTATGGAGAAAAGGAAATATCTTCAGATAAAAACTGGAAAGAAGCTTTCTGAGAAACTGCTTCGTGTTCTGTTAATTCATCTCACAGGGTTACAGCTTTCCCCTCAAGAAGCCTTTCACAAAGGCTATTCTTGTGTGATTTGCAAAGTGATATTTGGAAGCCCATAGCGGGCTATGGCAGAAAAGGAAACATCCTAATGTAAAAACTGATAAGAAGCATTCTGAGAAACTGTTTTCTGTTCTGTTAACTCATCTCACAGAGTTACAGCTTTCCCCTCAAGAAGCCATTCACTAAGACTGTTCTTGTGGAATGTGGAAAGTGATATTTGGAAACCGATAGCGGGCTATGGTGAAAAAGGAAATATCTTCAGATAAAAACTGTTAAGAAGCTTTCTGAGAAACTGCTTTGTGTTCTGTTAATTCATCGGACACAGTTACAGCTTTCCCCTCAAGAAGTCTTTCGCTAAGACTGTTCTTGTGGAATCTGCAAGGTGATATTTGGAAGCCCATAGAGGACTACAGTGAAAAAGGAAATATCCTAAGAGAAAAACTAATAAGAAGCTTTCTGAGAAACTGCTTTGTGTTCTGTTAATTCATCTCACACAGTTACAGCTTTCCCCTCAAGAAGCCGTACACTAAGACTGTTCTTGTGGAATTTACAAAGTGATATTTGGAAGCCCATATAAGGCTATGGTGAAAAGGAAATATCTTCAGATAAAAACTGGAAAGAAGCTTTCTGAGAAACTGCTTCGTGTTCTGTTAATTCATTTCACGGGGTTACAGCTTTCCCCTCAAGAAGCCTTTCACTAAAGCTATTCTTGTGGAATTTGCAAAGTGATATTTGGAAGCCCTTAGCGGGCTATGGCGAAAAAGGAAACATCCTAAGATAAAAACTGATAAGAAGCTTTCTGAGAAACTGCTTTCTGTTCTGTTAATTCATCTCACAGAGTTACAGCTTTCCCCTCAAGGAGCCGTTCACTAAGACTGTTCTTGTGAAATATGCAAAGTGATATTTGGAAGCCCATAGAGGGCTACGGTGAAAAAGGAAATATCTTCAGATAAAAACTGGAAAGAAGCTTTCTGAGAAACTGCTTTGTGTTCTGTTAATTCATCTCACAGGGTCACAGGTTTACCCTCAAGAAACCTTTCGCTAAGACTGTTCTTGAGGAATTTGCAAAGTGATATTTGGAAGCCCAAAGAGGGCTATGGTGAAAAAGTATATATCTTCAGTGAAAAACTGAAAAGAAGCTTTCTGAGGACCTGCTTTGTGATATGTGACTTCCACTCACTAAGTTACAGCTGTATTTCGTAGAGCTGTTTGCTAGTCTTATTTCTGAGGAATCTGAGAACTGTTATTTCGGATTCCTTTGAAGACTACAAGGCCAAAGGAAATATCCGCCGTTAAAAGTGAGAAAGATGTTTTCTGAGAAACTTCTTTGTGATCTGCGAATTCATCTCACAGAGTTACAGCTTTCACCTCAAGAAGCCTTTCGCTAAGAGTGTTCTTGTGAAATTTGCAAAGTGATAATTGGAAGCCCATAGAGGGCTATGGTGAAAAGGAAATATCTTCAGATAAAAACTGGGAAGAAACTTTCTGAGAAACTGCTTTGTGTTCTGTTAATTCATCTCACAGAGTTACCGCTTTCCCGTCAAGAAGACTTTTCTAAGGCTGTTCTTGTGGAATTTCCAAAGTGATATTTGGAAGCCCATAGCGGGCTATGGTGAAAAAGGATATATCATGAGTTAAAAAGTTAAAAGAAGCTTTCTGAGGAACTGCTTGGTGATACGTGACTTCCACTCACTGAGTTACAGCTGTATTTCGTAGAGCTGCTTGCTAGCCTTATTTCAGTGGAATCGCAGAACTGTTATTTCGGATCCCGTTGAAGACTATAGTTCAATAGGAAATATCCGCCGCTAAAAGTGAGAAAGAAGCTTTCTGAGAAATTTCTTTGTGATCTCTGAAATCATCTCACAGAGTTGCAACTTTCCTCTCAAGAAGTCTGTCGCTAAGACTGTTCTTGTGGAATTTGCAAAGTGATAATTGGAAGCCCATAGAAGGCTATGGTGAAAAAGGAAATATCCTAAGATAAAAACCGAAAAGAAGCTTTTTGAGAAACTGCTTTGTTTTCTGTTAATTCATCTCACAGAGTTACAGCTTTCCTCTCAAGAAGCCGTTCACAAAGACTGTTCATGTGGAATTTGCAAAGTGATATTTGGAAGCCCATAGAGGGATATTGTAAAAAAGGAAATATCTTCAGTTAAAAAATGGAAAGAAGCTTTCTGAGAAACTGCTTTGTGTTCTGTTAATTCATCTCACAGAGTTACAGCTTTCCCCTCAAGAAGTCTTTCGCTAAGACTGTTCTTGTGGAATTTGCAAAGTGATATTTGGAATGCCATACAGGACTATGGTGAAAAAGGAAATATCCTAAGATAAAAACTAATAAGAAGCTTTCTGAGAAGCTGCTTGGTGTTCTTTTAATTCATCTCACAGAGTTACAGCTTTCCCCTCAAGAAATCTTTCTCTAAGACTGTTCATGTGGAATTTGCAAAGTGACATTTGGAAGCCCATAGAGGGCTATGGTGGAAAAGGAAATATCTTCAGTTAAAAACTGAAAAGAAGCATTCTGAGGAACTGCTTTGTGATATGTGACTTCCACTCACTGAGTTACAGCTGTATTTCGTAGAGCTGTTTGCTATCCTTATTTATGTGGAATCTGAGAACTGTTATTTCGGATCCCTTTGAAGACTATAGGGCAATAGGAAATATCTGTCGCAAAAAGCGAGAAAGAAACTTTCTAAGAAACTTCTTTGTGATCTGTGAATTCATCGTACAGAGTTACAGCTTTCCTCTCAAGAAAATTTTCGCTAAGTCTGGTCTTGTGGAATTTTCAAAGTGATATTTGGAAGCCCATAGAGGGCTATGGTGAAAAGGAAATATCTTCAGATAAAAACTGGAGAGAAGCTTTCTGAGAAACTGCTTTGTGTTCTGTTAATTCATCTCACAGAGTTACAGTTTTCCCCTCAAGAGGCCGTTCACTAAGACTGTTTCTGTGCAATTTGCAAAGTGATATTTGGAAGCCCATAATGTGATATGGTGAAAAAGATGTATCTTCAGTTAAAAACTGAAGAGAAGCTTTCTGAGAAACTGCTTTGTGATATGTGACTTCCACTCACTGAGTTACAGCTGTATTTCATAGAGCTGTTTGCTCGCCTAATTTCTGTGGAATCTGAGAACTCTTATTTCGGATCCCTTTGAAGACTATATGGCCAAAGGAAATATCCGTGGTTAAAAGTGAGAAAGAACCTTTCTGAAAAACCTGTTTGTGATCTGTGAATTAATCTCACAGAGTTACAGCTTTGTACTCAAGAAGCCTTTCGCTGAGAATGCTCTTGTGGAATTTACAAAATGATATTTGGAAGCCCATGGAGTGCTGTGGTGAAAAACAAAATATCCGCAGAGGAAATCTGGAAAGAAGATTTCTGAGAAACTGCTTTGTGCTCTGTTAATTCACCTCACAGAGTTACAGCTTTCCCTTCAAGAAGCCTTTCGCTAAGACTGTTATTGTGGAATTTGCAAAGTGATATTTGGAAACCCTTAGAGGGCTATGGTGAAAAAGAAAATATCCTAAGATAAAAATTTAAAAGAAGCCTTCTGAGAAACTGCTTTGTGTTCTGTTAATTCATCTCTTAGAGTTACATCTTTCCCCTCCAGAATCCGTTCACTAAGACTGTTCCTGTGGAATTTGCAAAGTGATATTTGGAAACCCTTAGAGGGCTATGGTGGAAAACTAAATATCTTCTGTTAAAAACTGTTAGGAAGTTTTCTGAGAAACTGCTTTGTGTTCTGTTAATTCATCTGACAGAGTATCAGCTTTCTCCTCAAGAAGCCTTTCGCTAAGACTTTTCTTGTGGAATTTGCAAAGTGATATTTGGAAGCCCTTGGTGGAATATGGTGAAAAAAGAAATATCCTAAGATAAAAACAGGAAAAAACGTGCCTGAGAAGCTGCGTTGTGTTCTCTTAATTCATCTCGCAGTGTTACAGCTTTCCCCTCAAGTAGCCTTTCTCTAAAACTGTTCTTGTGGAATTCGCAAAGTGATATTTGGAAGCCCATGGAGGGCTCTGGTGAAAAAGGAAATATCCTGAGATAAAAATTGAAAAGAAGCTTTCTGAGAAACTACTTTGTGTTCTGTTAATTCATCTCACAGAGTTACAGCTTTCCCCTCAAGAAGCCGTTCAATAAGACTCTTCTTGTGGAATTTGCAAAGTGATATTTGGAAAACCATAGAGGGCTATGGTGAAAAAGGAGATATCTTCAGTGAAAAACTGTTAAGAGGCTTTCTGAGAAACTGCATTGTGTTCTGTTAATTCATCTCACAGAGTTACAGCTTTCCCCTCAAGAAGCCCTTCGCAAAGACCGTTCTTGTGGAATTTGCAACGTGATATTTGGAACCCTGTAGAGATCTATGGTGAAAAAGGATATATCATCAGTTAATATCTGAAAAGAAGCTTTCTGAGAAACTGCTTTGTGATATGTGACTTTAACTCACTGAGTTACAGCTGTATTTCGTAGAGCTGCTTGCTAGTCTTATTTCTGTGGAATCTGAGAAGTGTTATTTCAGATCCCTTTGAAGACTATAGGGCCAAAGGAAATATCTGCCGCCCAAAGTGAGATAGAAGTTTTCTGAAGAACTTATTTGTGTTCTGTTAATTTATCACACAGAGTTACAGCTTTCCCCTCAAGAAGCCTTTCGCTAAGAATGTTCTTGTGGAATTTTCAAAGCGATATTTGGAAGCCCATAGAGGGCTATGGTGAAAAAGGAAATATCTTCAGTTAAAAACTGGAAAGAAGCTTTCTGAGAAACTGCTTTCTGATCAGTTAATTTATCTCACAGAGTTACAGCTTTCTCCTCAAGAAGCCTTTCGCTCAGAATGTTCCTGTGGAATGTGCAAATTGATATTAGAAACCCTTAGAGAGCTATGGTGAAAAAGAATATATCTTCAGTTAAAAACTAAAAAGAAGCTTTCTGAGGAACTGCTTTGTGGTATGTGACCTCCACTCGCTGAGTTACAGCTGTATTTCGTCGACCTGTTTGCTAGGCTTACTTCTGTGGAATCTGAGATCTGTTATTTCGGATCCCTTTGAAGACTATAGGGCCAAAGAAAATATCCGCCGCTAAAAGAGAGAAAGAAGCTTTCTGAGAAACTGCTTTGTGTTTTGTTAATTCATCTCACAGAGTTGCAGCTTTCCCCTCAAGAAGCCTTTCGCTAAGACTGTTCTTGTGGAATTTGCAAAGTGATATTTGGAATCCCACACATGGTATGGTGAAAAAGGAAATATCCTAAGATAAAAACTGAAAAGAAGCTTTCTGAGAAACTGCTTTGTGTTCTGTTAATTCATCTCACAGAGTTACAACTTTCCCCTCAAGAAGCCGTTCACTAAGACTGTTCTTGTGGAATTTGCAAAGTGATATTTGGAAGCAGATAGAGGGCTATGGTGAAAAAGGAAATATCTTCAGATAAAAACGGGAAACAAGCTTTCTGCGAAACTGCTTTGTGTTCTGTTAATTCATCTCACAGAGTTACAGCTTTCCCCTCAAGAAGCCGTTCACTGAAACTTTTCTTGTGGAATTTGCAAAGTGATGTTTGGAAGCCCATAGAGGGCTATGGTGAAAAAGTATATATCTTCAGTTAAAAACTTTAAAGAAGCTTTCCGAGGAACTGCTTTGTTTTATGTGACTTTCACTCACTGAGTTACAGCTGCATTTCGTAGAGTTGATTGCTAGCCTTATTTCTGTGGAATCTGAGAACTGTTATTTCGGATCCCTTTGAAGACTATAGGGCCAAAGGATATATCCGCTGCTAAACGTGAGAAAGAAGCTTTCTGAGAAACTTCTTTGTGATCTGTGAATTCATCTCACAGAGTTACAGATTTCTCCTCAAGAAGCCTTTCTCTAAGACTGTTCTCGTGGAAATTGCAAGTGATATTTGGAAGCCCATAGAGGGCTATGATGAAAAAGGAAATATTCCAAGATAAAAACTGGAAAGAAGCTTTCTGAGAAACTGCCTTATATTCTGTTAATTCATCTCACAGAGTTACAGCTTTCTCCTCAAGAAGCCTTTTGCTAAAACTGTTCTTGTGGAATTTGCAAAGTGTTATTCGGAATTCCATAGAGGGCTATGGTGAAAAACGAAATATCCAAGGATGAAAACTGATAAGAAGCTTTCTGAGAAACTGCTTTGCGTTCTGTTAATTCATCTGACAGAATTACAGCTTTAACCTCAAGAAGCCATTCACTAAAACTGTTCTAGTGGAATTTACAGAGTGATATTTGGAAGCCCATAGAGGGCTATGGTGAAAAAGGAAATATCCTAAGATAAAAACTGATAAGAAGCTTTCTGAGAAACTGCTTTGTGTTCTGTTAATTCATCTCACAGAGTTACAGCTTTCCCCTCAGGAAGCCGTTCTCTAAGACTGTTCTTGTGGAATTTGCAAAGTGATATTTGGAAGCACATAGAGGGCTATGGTGAAAAAGTATATATCTTCAGTTAAAAACTGAAAAGAAGCTTTCTGAGGAACTGCTTTGTGTTATGTGACTTCCACTCACGGAGTTACAGCTGTATTTCGTAGAGTTGATTGCTAGCCTTATTTCTGTGGAATCTGAGAACTGTTATTTCGGATCCCTTTGAAGACTATAGGGCCAAAGGAAATATCCGCCGCTAAAAGTGAGAAAGAAGCTTTCTGAGAAACTTCTTTGTGATCAGTGAATTCATCTCACAGAGTTACAGATTTCCCATCAAGAAGCCTTTTGCTAAAACTGTTCTTGTGGAATTTGCAAAGTGATATGTGGAAGTCCATAGAGGGCTATGTTGAAAAAGGAAATTACCAAGGATAAAAACTGATAAGAAGCTTTCTGAGAAACTGCTTTGTGTTCTGTTAATTCGTCTCACAGACTTACAGCTTTCCCCTCAAGAAGCCTTTCGCTAAGATTGTTCTTGTGGAATTTGCAAGTGATATTTGGAAGCCCATAGAGGGCTATGCTGAAAAAGTATATATCTTCAGTTAAAAACTGAAAAGAAGCTTTCTGAGGAACTGCTTTGTGTTAAGTGACTTCCACTCACTGAGTTACAGCTGTATTTCGTAGACTTGATTGCTAGCCTTATTTCTGTGTAATCTGAGAACTGTTATTTCGGATCCCTTTGAAGACTATAGGGCCAAAGGAAATATCCGCCGCTAAAAGTGAGAAAGAAGATTTCTGATAAACTTCTTTGTGATCTGTGAATTCATCTCACAGAGTTACAGCTTTCCCTCCAGAAGCCGTTCGCTAAGACTGTTCTTGTGGAATTTGCAAGTGATATTTGGAAGCCCATAGAGGGCTATGGTGAAAAAGTATATATCTTTAGTGAAAAACTTAAAAGAAGCTTTCTGAGGAACTGCTTTGTGTTATGTGACTTCCACTCACTGAGTTACAGGTGTATTTCTTAGAGTTTATTTCTAGCCTTATTTCTGTGGAATCTGAGAACTGTTATTTCGGATGCTTTTGAAGACTATAGGGCCAAAGGAAATATCCGCCGATAAAACTGAGAAAGAAGCATTCTGAGAAACTTCTTTGTGATCTGTGAATTCATCTCACAGAGTTACAGCTATCCCTTCAAGAAACCTTTCGCTAAGACTGTTCTTTTGGAATTTAAAAAGATATATTTTTAAGCCCATAGAGGGCTATGATGAAAAAGGAAATATCCTAATATAAAAACTGGAAAGAAGCTTTCTGATAAACTGCTTTGTGCTCTGTTAATTCATCTCACAGAGTTATAGATTTCCTATCAAGAAGCCTTTGGCTAAAATTGTTCTTGTGGAATTTGCAAAGTGATATTTGGAAGTCCACAGAGGGCTATGGCAAAAAAGGAAATGTCCTAGGATAAAAACTGATAAGAAGCTTTCTGAGAAACTGCTTTGTGTTTTTGTTAATTCATCTCACAGAGTTACAGCTTTCCCCTCAAGAAGCCTTTCATTAAGACTGTTCTTGTGTAATTTGCAAAGTGATATTTGGAAGCCCATAGAGAGCTATGAGGAAAAAGGATATATCTTCAGTTAAAAACTGAAAAAAAGACTTCTGAGGAACTACTTTGTTTTATGTGACTTCCACTCACTGAGTTACAGCTGTATTTCGT
>NW_012100232.1:46180-51606 GCF_000951045.1 Mandrillus leucophaeus | reverse complement strand
CCGCTAAAAGTGAGAAAGAAGCTTTCTGAGAAACTTCATTGTGATCTGTGAATTCATCTCACAGAGTTACAGCTTTCCCCTCAAGAGGCCTTTCGCTAAGACTGCTGTTTTGGAATTTTCAAAGAGATGTTTGGAAGCCCATAGAGGGGTATGATGAAAAAGGAAATATCCTAAGATAAAAACTGGAAAGCTTTCTGAGAAACTGCTTTCTGTTCTGTTAATTCATCTCACAGAGTTACAGCTTTCCCATCAAGAAGCCTTTTGCTAAAACTGTTCTTGTGGAATTTGCAAAGTGATATTTGGAAGTCCGCAGCGGGCTATGGTGAAAAAGGAAATGTCCTAGGATAAAAACTGATAAGAAGCGTTCTGAAAAACTGCTTTGTGTTCTGTTAATTCGTCTCACAGAGTTACAGCTTTCTTCTCAAGAAGTCTTTCGGTAAGACTGTTCTTGTGGAATTTGCAACGTGATATTTGACAGCCCTTAGAGGGCTATGGTGAAAAGGAAATGTCTTCAGATAAAAATTGGAAAGAAGCTTTCTGATAAACTGTTTTGTGTTCTGTTAATTCATCTTAAAGCGTTACAACTTTTCTCCTCAGGAAGCCTTTCGCTAAATCTGTTCTTGTGGAATTTTCAAAGTGATATTTGGAAGCCCATAGAGGGCAATGGTGAAAAAGGAAATATCCTAAGATTAAAACTGGAAAGAAGCTTTCTGAGAAATTGCTTTGTGTTCTGTTAATTCATCTCGCAGGGTTACAGCTTTCCCCTCAAGAAAACGTTCGCTAAGACTGTTCTTGTGGAATTTGCAATGTGATATTCTGAAGCCCATAGAGGTCTATGGTGAAAAAGGAAATACCTTCAGTTAAAAACTGGAAAGAAGCTTTCTGAGAAACTGCTTTGTTTTCTGTTAATTCAACTCACAGAGATACAGCTTTCCCCTCAAGAAGCCGTTCACTAAAACTGTTATTGTGGAATTTGCAAAGTGATATTTGGAAGCCCATAGAGGACTATGGTGAAAAAGGAAATATCCTAAGATAAAAACTGATAAGAAGCTTTCTGAAGAAACTTCTTTGTGTTCTGCTAATTCATCTCACAGAGTTACAGCTTTTCCCTCAAGAAGCCGTTCACTAAGACTGTTCTTGTGGAATTTTCACAGTGATATTCGGAAGCCCATAGAGGACTATTGTGAAAAAGGAAGTATCTTCAGATAAAAACTGGAAAGAAGCTTTCTGAGAAACTGCTTTCTGTTCTGTTAATTCATTTCACAGAGTTACAGCTTTCCCCTCAAGGAGCCGTTCACTAAGACTGTTCTTGTGGAATTTGCAAAGTGATATTTGGAAGACCATACAGGGATATGGTGAAAAAGGATACAACTTCAGTTAAAAACTGGAAAGAAGCTTTCTGAGAAACTGCTTTGTTATCTGTTAATTCATACCACAGTGTTACAGATTCCCCTCAAAAAGCCTTTCCCTAAGACTATCCTTGTGGAATTTGCATAGTGATATTTGGAAGCCCATAGAGGGCTATGGTGAAAAAGTATATATCTGCAGTTAAAAACTGAAAAGAAGCTTTCTGAGGAACTGCTTTGTGTTATGTGACTTCCAGTCACTGAGTGACAGCTGTATTTCGTAGAGTTGATTGCTAGCCTTATTTCTGTGGAATCTGAGAACTGTTATTTCGGATCCCTTTTAAGACTATAGGGCCAAAGGAAACATCCACTGCTAAAAGTGAGACAGAAGCTTTCTGAGAAACTCCTTTGTGTTCTGTTAATTCATCTAACAGAGTTGCAGCTTTCCCCTCAAGAAGTCTTTCACTAAGACTGTTCTTGTGGAATTTTCAAAGAGATATTTGGAAGCCCATGGAGGGCTATGGTGAAAAAGGAAATATCCTAACATAAAAACTGAAAAGAAGCTTTCTGAGTAAGTGCTTTGTGTTCAGTTAATTCATCTCACAGAGTTACAGCTTCCCCTCAGGAAGCCGTTCACTAAGACTATTCTTCTGGAATTTGCAAAGTGATATTTGGAAGCCCATAGACGGATATGGTGAAAAGGAAATATCTTCAGTTAAAAACTGAAAAGAAGCTTTCTGAGAAACTGCTTTGTGATATGTGACTTCGACTCACTCAATTGCAGCTGTATTTCGTAGAGCTGTTTGCTAGCCTTATATCTGTGGGATCTGAAAACTGTTATTTCGGATCCCTTTGAAGACTATAGGGTTAAAGAAAATATCCGCCTCTAAAAGTGAGAAGGAACCTTTCTGAAAAACTTCTTTGTGATCTGTGAATTCATCGCACAGAGTTACAGCTTTCCACTCAAGAAGACTTTCCCTAAGAATGCTCTTGAGGAATTTTCAAAGTGATATTTGGAAGCCCATGGAGGGCTATGGTGAAAAAGGAAATATCCTAAATTGAAAACTGGAAAAAATTTATTTGGAAGCACATAGAGGGCTATGGTGAAAAGAAAATATCTTCAGATAAAAACAGGAAAGAAGCTCTCTGAGGAACTGCTTTGTGTTCTGTTAATTCATCTCACAGAGTTACAGCTTTACCCTCAAGAAGCCTTTCGCTAAGCCTGTTATTGTGTAATTTTCAAAGTGATATTTGGAAACTCTTAGAGGGTTATGGTGAAAAAGGAAATAACCTGAGATAAAAATTGAAAAGAAGCTTTCTGAGAAACATCTTTGTGTTCTGTTAATTCATCTCACCGATTTTCAGCTTTCCCCTCAAGAAGTCGTTCAAAAGAATGTTCTTGTGGAATTTGCAAAGTGATATTTGGAAACCCATAGAGGGCTATGGTGAAAAAGGAAATATCTTCAGTTAAAAACTGTTAGGAAGCTTTCTGAGAAACTGCTTTGTGTTTTGTTAATTCATCTCACAGAGTTACAGCTTTCCCCTCAAGAAGACTTTCGCTAAGTCTGGTCTTGTGGAATTTGTAAAGTGTTATTTTCAAACCCATAGAGGGCTATGGTGAAAAGGAAATATCTTCAGTTGAAAACTGGAAAGAAGTTTTCTGAGAAAGTGCTTGGTGTTCTGTTAATTCATCTCACAGAGTTACAGCTTTCCCCTCAAGAAGCCGTTCACTAAGACTTTTCTTGTGGAATTTGCAAAGTGATATTTGGAAGCCCATAGGGGGCATTGTTGAAAAAGGAAATATCCAATGGTAAAAACTGAAAAGAAGCTTTCTGTGAAACTGTTTTGTTTTCTGTTAATTCATCACACAGAGTTACAGCATTCCCCTTAAGAAGCCTTTCACTAAGACTGTTCTTGTGGAATTTGCAAAGTGATATTTGGAAACCCCCAGAGGGTTATGGTGAAAAAGGATATATTTTCAGTTAAAAACTGAAAAGAAGCTTTCTGAGGAACTGCTTTGTGATATGTGACTTCCATTCACTGAGTTACAGCTGTATTTTGTCGAGCTGTTTGCTAGCCTGATTTCTGTGGAATCTGAGAACTGTTATTTCGGATCCCTTTGAAGACTATACGGACTAAGGAAATATTCGCTGCTGAAAGTGAGAAAGAAGCTTTCTGAGAAACTTCTTTGTGATCTGTGAATTCATTTCACAGAGTTACAGCTTTCCCCTCAAGAAGTCTTTCCCTAAGCCTGTTCTTGTGGAATTGGCAAAGTGATATTTGGAAGTCCATAGAGAGGTATGGTGAAAAGGAAAAATCTTCAGATAAAAACTGGAAAGAAGCTTTCTGAGAAACTGCTTTGGGTTCTATGAATTCATCTCACAGAGTTACAGCTTTCCCCTCAAGAAGCCTTTCGCTAAGACTGTACTTTTGGAATTTGCAAAGTGATACTTGGAAGCCCATAGAGGGCAATGGTGAAAAAGGAAATGTCCTCAGATAAAAACTGGAAAGAAGCTTTCTGAGAAACTGCTTTGTGTTCTGTTAATTCATCCCACAGAGTTACAGTTTTACGATCAAGAAACCTTTCGCTAAGACTGTTCTTGTGGAATGTGCAAAGTGATATTTGGAAGCCCATAGAGGGCTATGGTGAAAAACGAAATAGCCTAAGATAAAAAGAGAAAAGAAGATTTCTGAGAAACTGTTTTGTGTTCTGTTAATTCATCTCACAGGGTTACAGCTTTCCCCTCAAGAAGCTGTTCATCAAAACTATAGGGCCAAAGGAAATGTCCTCCGATAACAAAGAGAAAGAAGCTTTCTGAGAAACTTCTTTGTGTTCTGTGAAATCATCTCACAGAGTCACAGCTTTCCCCTCAAGAAGCCTTTCGCTAAGCCTGTTCTTGTGGAATTTGCAAAGTGATATTTTGAAACCCAAAGTGTGCTATGGGGAAAAAGGAAATAACTTCAGTTAAAACCTGGAAAGAAGCTTTCTGAGAAACTGCTTTGTGTTCTGTTAATTCATCTCACAGAGTTACAGATTTCCCCTCAAGAAGCCTTTCACTAAGACTGTTCTTGTGGAATTTGCAAAGTGATATTTTTAGCCCATGGAGGGCTATGGTGAAAAAGGAAATAGCTTCAGTTAAAAACTGAAAGGAAACCTTCTGAGAAACTGCTTTGTGATATGAGAATTCCACTCACTGAGTTACAGCTGTATTTCGTAGAGCTGTTGGTTAGCCTTACTTCTGTGGAGTCTGAGAACTGTTATTTGGGATCCCTTGGAAGACTATAGGGCCAAAGGAAATATCCGCCGCTAACTGTGAGAAAGAAGCTTTCTGAGAAACTTCTTTTTGTTCTGTGAATTCATCTCACAGAGTTACAGCTTTCCCCTCAGGAAGCCTTTCGATAAGAATGTTCTTGTGGAATTTTCAAAGTGATATTTGGAAGCCCATAAAGTGCTATGGTGAAAAAGGAAATATCCTAAGGTGAAAACTGAAAAGAAACTTTCTGAAAACCTGCTTTGTGATATGTGACTTCCACTCACTGAGTTACAGCTGTGTTTCATGGAGCTGTTTGCTAGCCTTATTTCTGTGGAATCTGAGAACTCTTATTTCGGACCGCTTTGAAGACTACAGGGCCAAAGGAAATATCTGTCGCTAAAAGTGAGAAGGAAGCTTTCTGAGAAACTACTTTGTGATCTGAGTATTCATCTCACCGAGTTACAACTTTCCAATCAAGAAGCCTTTCGCTAAGCCTGTTCTTGTGGAATTAGCACAATGATATTTAGAAGCCCATGGAGGGCTACGGTGAAAAAGGAAATACCCTCAGATGAAAATTGGAAAGAAGATTTCTGGGAAACTGCTTAGTGTTCTGTTAATTCATCTCACAGAGTTACAGCTTTCTCGTCAAGAAGCCTTTCGCTAAGCCTGTTCTTGTGGAATTTACAATGTTATATTTCGATACAAAATAGAGGGCTACGGTGAAAAGGGAAATATCCTCAGATGAAATCTGGAAAGAAGCTTTCTGAGAAACTGCTTAGTGTTCTGTGAAATCATCTCACAGAGTTACAGCTTTCCCCTCAAGAAG
>NW_012100232.1:44715-45485 GCF_000951045.1 Mandrillus leucophaeus | reverse complement strand
CTCACAGAGTTACATCTGTATTTCGTGGATCTGTTTGCTAGCCTTATTTCTGTGGAATCTAAGAACTGATATTTCGGATCCCTTTGAAGTCTATAGGGCCAAAGGAAATATCCTCCGATAACAAAGAGAAACAAGCCTTCTGACAAACTTCTTTGTGTTGTGTGAAATCATCTCACAGAGTTACAGCTTTCCCCTCAAGAAGCTTTTCACTAAGCCTGTTCTGGTGGAATTTGCAAAATAATATTTGGAAGCCCATGGAGGGCTATGGTGAAAAAGGAAATATCCTCAGATGAAAAGTGGAAAGAAGCTTTCTGGGAAACTTCTTAGTGTTCTGTTAATTCATCTCACAGCGTTACACCTTTTCCGTCAAGAAGCCTTTCGCTAAGCCTGGTCTTGTGGAATTTGCATGGTTATATTTCGATGCAAAATAGAGGGCTACGGTGAAAATGGAAGTATCCTCAGATGAAATCTGGAAAGAAGCTTTCTGAGAAACTGCTCAGTGTTCTGTGAAATCATCTCACAGAGTTACAGCTTTCCCCTCAAGAAGTCTTTCGCTAATCCTGTTCTTTTGGAATTTGCAAAGTGATATTTGGATGCCCCAAGAGGGCTACAGTGAAAAAGAAATATCCCCTGATGAAATTTGGAAAGAAGCTTTCTGAGAAACCGCTTAGTGTTCTGTTAATTCACCTCACAGAGTTACACCTTTCCCCTCAAGAATCCGTTCGCTAAGCCTGTTCTTGTGGAATTTGCAAAGTGATATTTGGAAGCCC
>NW_012100232.1:42066-43871 GCF_000951045.1 Mandrillus leucophaeus | reverse complement strand
AGTTCTTGTGGAATTGGCAAAGTGATATTTGGAAGCCCATAGAGGGCTATGTTGAAAAGGGAAATATCCTCAGATGAAATCTGGAAAGAAGCTTTCTGAGAAACTGCTTTGTGTTCTGTTAATTCATCTCACAGAGTTACATCTGTATTTCGTGGGTCTCTTTGCTAGCCTTATTTCTGTGGAATCTGAAAACTGATATTTCGGATCACTTTGAAAACTATAGGGCCAAAGGAAATGTCCTCCAATAACAAAGAGAAAGAAGCTTTCTGAGAAACTTCTTTGTGTTGTGTGAAATCATCTCACAGAGTCACAGCTTTCCCCTCAAGAAGCCTTTCGCTAAGCCTGTTCTTGTGGAATTTGCAAAGTGATATTTCGATGCCCATAGAGGGCTACGGTGAAAAAAGAAATAACCTCAGATGAAATCTGGAAAGAAGCTCTCTGAGAATCTGTTTAGTGTTCTGTTAATTCATCTCACAGAATTACAGCTTTCCCCTTAAGAAGCCGTTCGTGAAGCCTCTTCTTGTGGAATTTGCAAAGTGATTTTTGGAAGCCCATAGAGGGCTATGGTGAAAAAGAAAATATCCTTAGAGAAAACCTGGAAAGAAGCTTTCTGAGAAAATGCTTTGTGATGTGTGTCTTCCACACACAGAGTTACGTCTGTATTTCGTGGATCTGTTTGCCAGACTTATTTCTGTGGAATCTGAGAACTGATATTTCGGAACCCTTTGAAGACTATAGGGCCAAAGGAAATATCCTTCAATAACAAAGAGACAGAAGCTTAATGAGAAACTTCTTTGTGTTCTGTGGAATCATCTCACAGAGTTACAGCTTTCCCCTCAAGAAGCCTTTCGCTAAGCCTGTTCTTGTGGAATTTGCAAAGTGATATTTCCATGCCCTTAGAGGACTACGGTGAAAAAGGAAATATCCTCAGATGAAATCTGGAAAGAAGCTTTCTGAGAAACCGCTTAGTGCTCTGTTAATTCATCTCACAGTGTTACAGCTTCCCCTGAAGAAGCCGTTCGCTAAGCCTCTTCGTGTGGAATTTGCAAAGTGATATTTGAAGCCCATAGAGAGCTACAGTGAAAAACAAAATATCCTCAGAGAAAAATTTTAAAGAAGCTCTCTGAGAAACAGCTTTCTGATGTGTGACTTCCACTCACAGAGTTACATCTCTATTTCATGGATCTGTTTGCTAGCCTAATTTCTCTGGAATCTCAGAACTGATATTTCGGATCCCTTTGAAGATTATCGGGCCAAAGGAAATATCCTCCGATAAAAAAGAGAAAGAAGATTTCCGAGAAACTTCTTTGTGTTGTGTGAAATCATCTCACAGAGTTACAGCTTTCCCCTCAAGAAGGCTTTCGTTAAGCCTGTTCTTGTGGTATTTGCAAAGTGATATTTCGATGCCCATAGAGGGTTACGATGAAAAAGGAAATATCCTCGGATGAAATCTGGAAAGAAGCTCTCTGAGAAACAGGTTAGCGTTCTGTTAATTCATCTCACAGAGTTACAGCTTTCCCCTCAAGAAGCCGTTCGCTAACGCTGTTCTTGTGGAATTTGTAATGTGATATTTGGAAGCCCATAGAGGACTATGGTGAAAAATAAAATACCCTCAGAGAAAAACTGGAAAGAAGCTTTCTGAGAAACTGCTTAGTGTACTGCTAATTCGTTTCACACAGTTACAGCTTTCCCCTCAAGAAGCCGTTCGCTAAGCCTGTTCTTGTGGAATTTGCAAAGTGATATTTGGAAGCCCATAGAGGGCTATGGTGAAAAAGAAAATATCCTCAGAGAAAAATTCGAAAGAA
>NW_012100232.1:38519-39901 GCF_000951045.1 Mandrillus leucophaeus | reverse complement strand
AAAGAAGCTTTCTGAGAAACTGCTTAGTGTTCTGTTAATTCATCTCACAGAGTTACAGCTTTCCCCTCAAGAAGCCTTTCGCTAAGCCTGTTCTTGTGTAATTTGGAAAGTGAAATTTGGAAGCCCATAGAGGGCAATGGTGAAAAAGAAAATATCCTGACAAAAGCTGGAAAGAAGCTTTCTGAGAAACTGCTTTGTGATGTGTGTCTTCCACTCACAGAGTTACATCTGTATTTCGTGGATCTCTTTGCCAGCCTTATTTATGTGGAATCTGAGAACTGATATTTCTAAACCCTTTGAAGACTATAGGGCCAAAGAAAATATCTTCTGATAAAAAAGAGAAAGAAGCTTAATGAGAATTTCTTTGTGTTTTGTGAAATCAACTCACAGAGTTACAGCTTTCCCCTCAAGAAGCCTTTCGCTAAGCCTGTTCTTGTGGAATTGGCAAAGTGATATTTCGATGACACTAGAGTGCTACGGTGAAAAAGGAAATATCCTTAGATGAAAACTGGAAAGAAGCTTTCTGAGAAACTGCTTAGTGTTCTGTTAATCCATCTCACGGAGTTACAGCTTTCCCTTCAAGAAGCCGTTCGTTAAGCCTGTTCTTGTGGAATTTACAAAGTGATATTTGGAATCCCACAGAGGGCTATGGTGAAAAAGAAAATATCCTCAGAGAAAACCTGGAAAGAAGCTTTCTGAGAAACTGCTTTGTGATGTGTGACTTCCGCTCACAGAGTTACATCTGTATTTCGTGGTGCTGTTTGCTAGCCTTATTTCTGTAGAATCTGAGAACTGATATTTCGGATCTCTTTGAAGACTATAGGACCAAACGAAATATCCTCCGATAACAAACGGAAAGAAGCTTTCTGAGAAAATGCTTTGTGATGTGTGAATTCCACTCACAGAGTTACATCTGTATTTCGTGGATCTGCTTGCTAGCTTTATATCTGTGGAATCTGAGAACTGATATTTCTTATTTCTTTGAAGAATATAGGGCCAAAGGAAATATCCTCCGAAAACAAAGAGAAAGAAGCTTTCTGGGAAACTTCTTTGTGTTCTGTGAAATCACTTCACAGAGTTACAGCTTTCCCCTCAAGAAGCCTTTCGCTAAGGCTGTTCTTGTGGAATTTGCAAAGTGATATATCGATGCCCATGTAGGGCTACGGTGAAAAAGGAAATATCCTCAGATGAAATCTGGAAGGAAGCTTTCTGAGAAACTGTTTAGTGTTCTGCTTATTCATATAACAGAGTTACAGCTTTCCCCTCAAGAAGCCTTTCGCTAAGCCTGTTCTTGTGGAATTTTCAAAGTGATATTTCGTGCCCATAGAGGGCTACGGTGAAAAAGGAAATATCCTCAGATGAAATCTGGAAAGAAGCTTTCT
>NW_012100232.1:35683-38409 GCF_000951045.1 Mandrillus leucophaeus | reverse complement strand
GTGATATTTGGAGGCCCATATAGGGCTATGATGAAAAAGAAAATGTCCTCAGAGAAAAACTGGAAAGAAACTTTCTTAGAAAGTGCTTTGTGAACTTTGACTTCCACTCACAGAGTTACATCTGTATTTCGTGGATGTGTTTGCTAGCCTTATATCTGGGGAATCTGAGAACTGATATTTCGGATCCCTTTCAAGATTATAGGGCCAAAGGAAATATCCTCCGATAACAAAGAGAAAGAAGCTTTCTGGGAAACTTCTTTGTATTCTGTGAAATCATCTGACAGAGTTACAGCCTTCCCCTCAAGAAGCCTTTCGCTAAGCCTGTTCTTGTGGAATTTGGAAAGTGATATTTCGATGATCATAAAGGGCTACGTTGAAAAACGAAATATCCTCAGATGAAAACTGGAAAGAAGATTTCTGAGAAACTGCTTAGTGTTCTGTTTATTCCTCTCACAGAGTTAAAGATTTCCCCTCAAGAATCCGTTCGCTAAGCCTGTTCTTGTGGAATTTGCAGAGTGATATTTGGAAGCCCATAGAGGGCTATGGTGAAAAAGACAATATCCTCAGAGAAAAACTGGAAAGAACCTTTCTGAGAAACTGCTCTGTGATGTGTGACTTGCACTCACAGAGTTACAATCTGTATTTCGTGGTGCTGTTTGCTAGCCTTATTTCTGTGGAATCTGAGAACTGATATTTCGGATCCCTTTGAAGACTATAGGACCAAAGGAAATATCCTCTGATAACAAAGAGAAAGAAGCCTTCTGAGAAACTTCTTTCAGTTCGGTGAAATCATCTCATATAGTTACAGCATTCGCCTCAAGAAGACTTTCGCTAAGCCTGTTCTTGTGGAATTTTCAAAGTGATATTTCGATGCCCATAGAGGATTATGGTGAAAAAGGAAATATCCTCAGATGAAAACTGGCAGTTTACTTTCTGAGAAACTGCTTAGTGTTCTGTTAATTCATCTCACAGAGTTACAGCTTTCCTCTCAAGAAGCGGTTCGCTAAGCCTGTTCTTGTGGAATTTGCAGTGTGATATTTGGAAGCCCATAGTGGGCTAGGGTGAAAAAGAAAATATCCTCAGAGAAAAACTGTAAAGAAACTTTCTGAGAAACTGCTTTGTGATGTGTGACTTCCACTCACACAGTTACATCTGTATTTCGTGAATCGGTTCGCTAGCCTTATTTCTGTGGAATCTGGGAACTGATATTTCGGATCCCTTTGAAGTCTATAGGGCCAAAAGAAATATACTCCGATAACAAAGAGAAAGAAGTTTTCTAACAAACTTCTTTGTGTTCTGTGAAATCATCTCAAGACTTACAACTTTCCCCTCAAGAAGCCTTTCGCGAAGCCTGTTCTTGTGAAATTGGCAAAGTGATATTTCGATGCCCATAGAAGGCTACTGTGAAATGGAAAATATCCTCAGATGAAAACTGGAAAGAAGCTTTCTGAGAAACTGCGTATTGTTCTGTTAACTTATTTCACAGAGTTACAACTTTGCCCTCAAGAAAACGTTCGCTAAGCCTGTTCCTGTGGAATTTGCAAAGTGATACTTGGAAGAGCATAGAGGGCTATGGGGAAAAAGAAAATATCCTCAGAGAAAAACTGGAAAGAAGCTTTCTGAGAAACTGATTTGTGATGTGAAACTTCCACTCACAGAGTTACATCTGTATTTCGTGGATCTGTTTGCAAGCCTTATTTCTGTGGAATCTCAGAAGTGATATTTCGGATCCCTTTGAAGACTATAGGGCCAAAGGAAATATCCTCCGATAACAAAGAGAAGGAAGCTTTCTGACACACTTCTTTGTGTTCTGTGAAATCATCTAACAGAGTTACAGCTTTCCCCTCAAGAAGCCTTTCGCTAAGCCTGTTCTTGTGGAATTTGCAAAGTGATATTTCGATGCCCATAAATGGCTACGGTGAAAAAGGAAGTATCCTCAGATGAAATCTGGAAAGAAGCTTTAAGAGAAACTGCTTAGTGTTCTGTTCATTCATCTCACAGAGTTACAGCTTTCCCCTCAAGAAGCCTTTCGCTAAGCCACTTCTTGTGGAATTTGGAAAGTGATATTTGGAAGCCCTTAGAGGGCTACGGTGAAAAAGAAAATATCCTCAGAGAAAAACTGCAAAGAAGTTTCCTGAGAAACTGCTTTGTGAAGTGGGATTTCCACTCACAAAGTTACAACTGTGTTTCGTGGATCTGTTTGCTAGCGTTATTTCTGTGGAATCTGAGAACTGATATTTCGGATCCCTTTGAAGTCTATAGGGCCAAAGGAAATATCCTTCGATAACAAAGAGGAAGAAGTTTTCTGACAAACTTCTTTGTGTACTGTGAAATCATCTCACAGAGTTACAGCTTTCCTCTCAATAAGCCTTTCGCTAAGCCTGTTCTTGTGGAATTTGCAAAGTGATATTTCGATGCCCATAGAAGGCTAATGTGAAAAAGGAAATATCCTCAGATGAAAACTGGAAGGAAGCTTTCTGAGAAACTGCTTAGTGTTCTGTTAATTCATCTCACAGAGTAACAACTTTCCTCTGAAGCAACCGTTCGCTAAGCCTGTTCTTGTGGAATTTGCAAAGTGATATTTGGAAGCCCATAGAGGGCTATGATGAAAAAGAAAATATCCTCAGAGAAAAACTGGAAAGAAGTTTTCTGAGAAACTGCTTTGTGATGTGTGACTTCCACTCACAGAGTTACATCTGTATTTCGTGGATCTCTTTGCTAGCCTT
>NW_012100232.1:32950-34496 GCF_000951045.1 Mandrillus leucophaeus | reverse complement strand
TGCTTTGTGATGTGTGACTTCCACTCACAGAGGTACATCTGTATTTCTTAGATCTGTTTGCAAGCCTTATTTCTGTGGAATCTGAGAAGTGATATTTCGGATCCCTTTGAAGACTATAGGGCCAAAGGAAATATCCTCCGATAACAAAAAGAAAGAAGCTTTCTTAGACACTTCTTTGTGTTCTGTGAAATCCTCTCACAGTGTTACAGCTTTCCCCTCAAGGCGCCTTTCGCTAAGCAAATTCTTGTGGAATTTCCATAGTGAAACTTCGATGCCCATAGAGGGCTACGGTGAAAAAGGAAATATCCTCAGATGAAATCTCGAAAGAACCTTTCTGAGAAACTGCTTAGTGTTCTGTTAATTCATCTCACAGAGTTACAGCTTTCTCCTCAAGAAGACTTTCGCTAAGCCTGTGCTTGTGTAATTTGCAAAGTGATATTTAGATGTCCATAGAGTCCTATGGTGAAAAAGGAAATATCCTCAGATGAAAACTGGAAAGAAGCTTTCTGAGAAACTGCTTAGTGTTCTGTTAATTCGTCTCACAGAGTTACAGCTTTCCCCTCAAGAAACCGTTCGCTAAGCCAGTTCTTGTGGAATTTGCAAAGTGATATTTGGAAGACCATAGAGGGCTATGGTGAAAAAGAAAACATCCTCAGAGAAAACCTGGAAAGAAGCTTTCTGAAAAACTGCTTTGTGATGTGTGACTTCCACTCACAGAGTCACATTTGTATTTCGTGAATCTGTTTGCTAGCCTTATGTCTGGGGAATCCCAGGACTGATATTTCGGATCTCTTTGAAGACTATAGGGCCAAAAAATATCCTCTGAAAACAAACAGAAAGATTCTTTCTGAGAAACTTCTTTGTGTTCTCTTAATTCATCTCACAGTGTTTCAGCTTTCCCCTCAAGAAACCTTTTGCTAAGCCTCTTCTTGTGGAATTTGCAAAGTGATATTTCGATGCCCATAGTGGGCTACGGTGAAAAGGGAAATATCCTCAGATTAAATCTGGAAAGAAGCTTTCTGAGAAACTGCTTAGTGTTCTGTTAATTTATCTCACAGAGTTACAGCTTTCCCCTCAACAAGCCATTCGCTAAGCCTGTTCTTGTGGAATTTCCAATGTGATATTTGGAAGCCCATAAAGGGCTATGATGAAAAAGAAAATATCGTCAGAGAAAAGTGGAAAGAAACTTTCTGAGAAACTACTTTGTGATGTGTTACTTACTTTCAGAGAGTTACATCTGTATTTCGTGGATCTGTTTGCTAGCCTTCTTTCTGTGGAATCTGAGAACTGATAATTCGGATCCCTTTGAAGACTATAGGGCCAAAGGAAATATCCTCCGATAACAAAGAGAAAGAAGTTTCTCACGAACTTCTTTGAGTTCTTTGAAATCATCTCACAGAGTTCCAGCTTTCCCCTGAGGAAGACTTTCGCTAAGTCTGTTCTTGTGGAATTTGCAAAGTGATATTTCCATGCCCATAGAGGTCTCCGGTGAAAAAGGAAATATCCTCTGATGAAACCAAGAAAGAAGCTTTCTGAGAAACTGCTT
>NW_012100232.1:30270-32314 GCF_000951045.1 Mandrillus leucophaeus | reverse complement strand
AGGGCCAAAGGAAATATACTCTGATAACGAAGAGAAAGAAGCTTTCTGAGAAACTTCTTTGTGTTCTGTGAAATCATCTCACAAAGTTACAGCTTTCCCCTCAAGAAGCCTTTCGCTAAGCCTGTTTCTGTGGAATTTGCACAGTGATATTTCTATGTCCATAGAAGGCTACTGTGAAAAAGGAAATATCCTCAGATGAAAACTAAAAAGAAGCTTTCTGAGAAACTGCTTAGTGTTGTGTTAATACATCTCACAGAGTTACAGCTTTCCCCTCAAGAAACCGTTCGCTAAGCCTGTTCTTGTGGAATTTGCAAAGTGATATTTGGGAGCCCATAGAGGGCTATGTTGAAAAACAAAATATCCTCAGAGAAAACCTGGAAAGAAACTTTCTGAGAAACTGTTTTTCTACTGAGAGAGTTCCGTCTGTATTTCGTGGATCTGTTTGCTAGACTTATTTCTGTGGAATCTGAGAACTGATATTTCGGATCCCTTTGAAGACTATAGGGCCCAAGGAAATATCCTCCGATAACAAACAGAAAGAAGCTTCCTGAGAAACTTCTTTGTTTTCTGTGAAATCATCTCACAGAGTTACAGCTTTCCTCTCAAGAAGCATTTCGCTAAACCTGTTGTTGTGGAATTTGCAAAGTGATATTTCGATGCCCATAGAGGGCTACGGTGAAAAAGGGAATATCCTCAGATGAAAACTGGAAAGAAGCTTTCTGGAAACTGCTTACTGTTCTGTTAATTCATCTCACCGATTTACAGCTTTGCCCTCAAGAAGCCCTTCGCTAAGCCTGTTCTTGTGGAATTTGCAAAGTTATATTTGGAAGCCCATAGAGGGCTATGTTGAAAAAGAAAATATCCTCAGAGAAAACCTGGAAAGAAACTTTCTGAGAAACTGCTTTGTGATGTGTGACTTCCACTCACAGAGTTATATCTGTATTTCGTGGATCTGTTTGCTAGTCGTATTTCTGTGGAAACTGAGAACAGACATTTCGGATCCCTTTGAAGACTATAGGGCCAAAGAAAACATCCTCTGATCACAAAGAGAAAGAAGCTTTCTGAGAAACTTCTTTGTGTTCTGTGAAATCATCTCACAGAGTTACAGCTTTCCCCTCAAGGAGACTTTTGCTAAGACTGTTCTGGTGGAATTTGAAAAGTCATATTTCGATGCCCATAGAAGGCTACGGTGAAAAAGGAAATATCGTCAGATGAAATCTGGAAAGAAGCTTTCTGAGAAACTGTTTAGTGTTCTTTTAATTCATCTCGAAGGGTTACAGCTTTCACCTCAAGAAGCCGTTCGCTAAGCCAGTTCTTGTGGAATTTGCAAAGAAATATTTGTTAGCCCATAGAGGGCTAGGGTGAAAAAGAAAATATCCTCAGAGAAAACCTGGAGAGAAGATTTCTGAGAAACTGCTTTGTGATCTGTGACTTCTACTCACAGAGTTACATCTGTATTTCGTGGATCTGTTTGGTAGCCTTATTTCTGTAGAATCTGACAACTGATATTTCGGATCCCTTTGAAGACTGTAGGGCCCAAGGAAATATCCTCCGATAACAAAGACAGAGAAGCTTTCTGAGAACCTTCTTTGTTTTCTGTGAAATCATCTCACAGAGTTACAGTTTTCCCCTCAAGAAGCCTTTCGCTAATCCTGTTCTTGTGGAATTTGCAAAGTGATATTTCCATGCCCATAGAGGACTACGGTGAAAAAGGAAATATCCTCAGATGAAAACTGGAAAGAAGCTTTCTGGAAACTGCTTACTGTTCTGTTAATTCATCTCAACGAGTTACAGCTTTCCCCTCAAGAAGCCGTTCGTTAAGCCTGTTCTTCTGGAATTTGCAAAGTGATATTTGTAACCCCATAAAGGGCTACGATGTAAAAGAAAATATCCTCAAAGAAAAAATGGAAAGAAACTTTCTTAGAATCTGCTTTGTGATGTGTGACTTCAACTCACAGAGTTATATCTGTATTTCGTGGATCTGTTTGCTAGCCTTATTTCTGTGGAATCAGAGAACAGATATTTCGGATCCCATTGAACACTA
>NW_012100232.1:24109-25947 GCF_000951045.1 Mandrillus leucophaeus | reverse complement strand
ATAATTCGATGCCCTTAGAGGGCTACGGCGAAAAAGGAAATACCCTCAGAAGAAACCTGGAAAGAAGCTTTCTGAAAAACTGTTTTGTATTCTGTTAATTCATCTCACAGGGATACAGCTTTCCCCTCAAGAAGCCGTTCGCTAACTCTGTTCTTGTGGAATTTGCAAAGTGATATTTGGAATCCTTTTGAGGGCTATGTTGAAAAAGAAAATATCCTCAGAGAAAACCTGGAAAGAAGCTTTCTGAGAAACTGCTTTGTGATGTGTGACTTCCACTCAGAGAATTATATCTGTATTAAGTGAGTCTGTTTGCTAGTCTTATTTCTGTGGAATCTGAGAACTGATATTTCGGATCCCTTTGAAGACTATAGGGCCCAAGGAAATATCCCCTGATAACAAAGAGAAAGAAGCTTTTTGAGAAACTTCTTTGTGTTCTGTGAAATCATCTCACAGAGTTACAGCTTTCCCCTCAAGAAGCCTTTTGCTAAGCCTGTTCTGGTGGAATTTGAAAAGTCATATTTCGATGGCCATAGAGGGCTTTGGAGAAAAAGGAAATATCCTCAGATGAAATCTGGAAAGAAGCTTTCTGAGAGACTGTTTAGTGTTCTTTTAATTCATCTCACAGGGTTACAGCTTTCATTTCAAGAAGCCGTTCACTAAGCCAGTTCTTGTGGAATTTGCAAAGAGATATTTGGAAGCCCATAGAGGACTATGGGGAAAAATAAAATATCCTCAGAGAAAACCTGGAAGGAAGCTTTCTGAGAAATTGCTTTGTGATGTGTGACTTCTACTCACTGAGTTACATCTGTATTTCGTGGATCTGTCTGCTAGACTTATTTCTGTGGAATCTGAGAACTGATATTTCGGATCCCTTTGAAGACTATAGTGCCAAAGGAAATATCCTCCGATAAAAAAGAGAAAAAAGCTCTCTGAGAAACTTCTTTGTTTTCTGTGAAATCATCTCATGGAGTTACAGCTTTCCCCTCCAGAAGCCTTTCTCTAAGCCTGTTGTTGTGGAGTTTGCAAAGTGATATTTCGATGCCCATAGAGGGCTACGGTGAAAAAGGAAATATCCTCAGATGAAAACTGGAAAGAAGCCTTCTGAAAACTGCTTACTGTTCTGTTAATTCATCTCACCGAGTTACAGCTTTCCCCCCAAGAAGCCGTTCCCTAAGCCTGTTCTTGTGGAATTTGCAATGTGATATTTGTACGCTCATAGTGAGCAATGGTGAAAAAGAAAATATCCTCAGAGAAAACCTGGAAAGAAGCTTTCTGAGAAACTGCTTTGTGATGTCTGACTTCCACTCACAGAGTTAAATCTGTATTTCGTGGATCTGTTTGCCAGACTTATTTCTGTGGAATCTGAGAACTGATATTTCGGATCCCTTTGAAGACTATAGGTCCAAAGGAAATATCCTCCGATAACAAAGAGAAAGAAGCAATCTGAGAAACTTCTTTGTGTTCTGTGAAATCATCTCACAGAGTTACAGCCTTCCACTGAAGAAACCTTTCGCTAAGCCTGTTCTTGTGGAATTTGCAAAGTGATATTTTGATGCCCATAGAGGGCAACGGTGAAAAAGGAAATATCCTCAGATGAAAACTGGAAAGAAGCTTTCTGAGAAACTGCTTAGTGTTCTCTTATTTCATCTCACAGAGTTACAGCTTTCCCCTCAAGAAGCCGTTCGATAAGCCTGTTCTTGTGGAATTTGCAATGTTATATTTGGAAGCCCCTAGAGGGCCATGGTGAAAAAGGAAATATCCTCAGATGAAATTTGGAAAGAAGCTTTCTGAGAAACTGCTTAGTGTTCTGTTAATTCATCTCACAGAGTTACATCTGT
>NW_012100232.1:21927-24049 GCF_000951045.1 Mandrillus leucophaeus | reverse complement strand
CTATAGGGCCAAAGGAAATATCCTCCGATAACGAAGAGAAAGAAGCTTTCTGAGAAACTTCTTTGTGATCTGTGAAATCATCTCACAGAGTTACATCTTTCCCCTCCAGAAGCCTTTGGCTAAGCCTGTTCGTGTGTAATTTGCAAAGTGATATTTCGATGCCCATAGAGGGCTACGGTGAAAAAAGAAATTTTCTCAGATGAAATCTGGAAAGAAGCTTTGTGAGAAACTGGTTAGTGTTCTGTTAATTCATCTACCAGAGTTACAGCTTTCCCCTCAAGAAGCCGTTCGCTAAGCCTGTTTTTGTGGAATTTCAAAGTGATATTTGGAAGCCCATAGAGGGCTATGTTGAAAAAGAAAATATCCTCAGAGATAAACTGGAAAGAAGCTTTCTGAGAAACTGCTTTGTGATGTGGAACTTCCACTCACAGAGTTTCATCTGTATTTCGTGGATCTGTTTGCTAGCCTTATTTCTGTGGAATCTGAGAACTGATATTTCGGATCCCTTGGAAGACTATAGGGTCAAAGGAAATATCCTCTGATAACAAAGAGAAACAAGCTTTCTGTGAAACTTCTTTGTGTTCTGTTAATTCTTCTCACAGAGTTACAGCTTTCCCCTCAAGAAGCCTTTCCCTAAGCCTGTTCATGTGGAATTTGCAAAGTGATAATTCGATGCCCATAGGGGTCTACGGTGAAAAAGGAAATATCCTCAGATGAAAAATGGAAGGAAGCTTTCTAAGAAACTGCTTAGTGATCTGTTAATTCATCTCAGAGAGTTACAGCTTTCCCCTGAAGAAGCCGTTCGATAGCCTCTTCTTGTGGAATTTGCAAAGTGATATTTTTAAAATCCATAGAGGTTTAGGTGGATAAAGAAAAAATTCTAAGAGAAAACCTGGAAAGAAGCTTTCTGAGAAACTGCTTTGTGATGTGTGACTTCCTCTCACAGAGTTACCTCTGTATTTCGTGCATCTCTTTGCTAGCCTTATTTCTGTGCAATTTGAGAACTGCTATTTCGGATCCCTTTGAAGACTATAGGGCCAAAGGAATTATCCTCTGATAACAAAGAGAAAGAAGCTTTCTGAGAAACTTCTTTGTGTTCTGTGAAATCATCTCACAGAGTTACATCTTTCCCCTCAACGAGCCTTTCGCTAAGCCTGTTCTTGTGGAATTTGCAAATCGATACTACGATGCCCATAGAGTGTTACGGTGAAAAAGTAAATATCCTCAGATGAAATCTAGAAAGAAGCTTTCTGAGAAACTGCTTTGTGTTCTGTTAATTCTTCTCACAGAGTTACAGTTTACCCCTGAAGAATCCGTTCCCTAAGCCTATTCTTGTGGAATTTGCAAAGTGATAAGTGGAATCCCATAGAGGGCTTTGGTGAAAAAAAAATATCCTCAGAGAAAACCTGGAAAGAAGCTTTCTGAGAAACTGCTTTGTGATGTGTGACTTCTACTCACAGAATTATATCTGTATTTCTTGGATGTGTTTGCTAGCCTTATTTCTGGGGAATCTAAGAACTGATATTTTGAATCCGTTTGAAGACTATAGGGCCAAAAGTAAATATCCTCCGATAACAAAGAGAAAGAAGGTTTCTGAAAAATTACCTTGTGTTCTGTGAAATCATCTCACAGAGTTACAGCTTTCCCCTCAAGAAGCCTTTCGCTAAGCCCGTTCCTTTGGAATTTGCAAAGTGATATTTCGTTGCCCATAGAAGGCTAGGGTGAAAAAGGAAACATCCTCAGATGAAAACTGGAAAGAAGCTTTCTGAGAAACTGCTTAGTGTTCTGTTAATTCATCTAACAGAGTTACAGCTTTCCCCTCAAGAAACCGTTCGCTAAGCCTGTTCTTGTGGAATTTGCAAAGTGATACTTGGAAGCCCATAGAGGGCTATGGGGAAGGAGAAAATATCCTCCGAGAAAAACTGGAAAGAAACCTCCTGAGAAACTGCTTTGTGGTGTGTGACTTCCACTCACAGAGTTACTTCTGTATTTCGTCGATCTGTTTGCAAGCCTTATTTCTGTGGAATCTGAGAAGTGACATTTCGGATCCCTTGGAAGACAATAGGGCCAAAGAAAATATCCTCCGATAACAAAGAGAAAGAAGCTTTCTGAGAAACTTCTT
>NW_012100232.1:20138-20772 GCF_000951045.1 Mandrillus leucophaeus | reverse complement strand
TGGAATTTGCAAAGTGATACTTCGAAGCCCATAGAGGGCTATGGGGAAAAAGAAAATATCCTCAGAGAAAAACTGTAAAGAAGCTTTCTGAGAAACTGCTTTGTGATGTGTGATTTCCACTCACAGAGTTTCATCTCTATTTCGTTGATCTGTTTGCAAGCTTTATTTCTGTTGGATCTGAGAAGTGATATTTCGGATCCCTTTGAAGACTATAGGGCCAAAGGAAATATCCTCCGATAACAAAGAGGAAGAAGCTTTCTGAGAAACTTCTTTGTGTTCTGTGAGATCATTTCACAGAGTTACAGCTTTCACCTCAAGTCGCCTTTCGCTAAACCTGTTCTTGTGGAATTTTCAAAGTGATACTTCGATGCCCATAGAGGGCTACGGGGAAATAAAAAAAATCCTCAGAAGAAATATGTTAAGAAGCTTTCTGAGAAACTGCTTAGGGTTCTGTTAATTCATCCTCAGAGTTACAGCTTTCCCCTCAAGAAGCCGTTCGCTAGGACTGTTCCTGTGGAATTTGCAATGTGATATTTGAAAGCCCTTAGAGGGCTATGATGAAAAAGAAAATATTCTCAGAGAATAACTGGAAGAAGCTTTCTGAGAAACTGCTTTGTGATGTGTGACTTCCACT
>NW_012100232.1:19610-20088 GCF_000951045.1 Mandrillus leucophaeus | reverse complement strand
CTTCTTTGTGTTCTGTGAAATCATCTCACAGAGTTACAGCTTTCCCCTCAAGACACCTTTTCTAAGCCTGTTCTTTTGGAATTTCCAAAGTGATAATTCGATGCCCTTAGGGGTCTACGGTGAAAAAGGAATTATCCTCAGATGAAAATTGGAAGGAAGCTTTCAGAGAAACTGCTTAGTGTTCTGTTAATTCCTCTCTCAGTGTTACAGCTTTCCCTTCAAGAAGCCGTTCGCTAAGCCTGTTCTTGTGGAATTTGCAAAGTGATATTTTTAAAGCCCTTTGAAGGCTATGTTGAAAAAGAAAATATCCTCAGAGAAAACCTGGAAAGAAGCTTTCTGAGAAACTGCTTTGTGATGTGTGACTTATACTCACAGATTTACATCTGTATTTCGTGGATCTGTTTGCTAGCCTTCTTTCTTTGGAATCTGAGAACTGATATTTCGGATCCCTTTGAAGACTGTAGGGCCAAAGGAATAT
>NW_012100232.1:16304-16552 GCF_000951045.1 Mandrillus leucophaeus | reverse complement strand
TTGAAGAATAAACGGAAAAAGGAAATATCCTCGGATTACAAAGAGATAGAAGCTTTCTGAGAAACTTCTTGTGTTCTGTGAAATCATCTCACAGAGTTACAGCTTTCCCCTCAAAAAGTCGTTCGCTAAACCTCTTCTTGTGGAATTTGCTAAGTGATATTTCGAAGCCCATAGCGGGCTACGGTGAAAAAGGGAAATATCCTCAGATGAAATCTGGAAAGAAGCTTTCTGAGAAACTGCTTAGTGTT
>NW_012100232.1:15717-16254 GCF_000951045.1 Mandrillus leucophaeus | reverse complement strand
CTTTGTGTTCTGTGACTTCCACTCACAGAGTTACATCTGTATTTCGTGGATCTCTTTGCTAGCCTTATTTCTGTGGAATCTGAGAACAGATATTTTGGATCCCATTGAAGAGTGTAGGGCCAAAGGAAATATCCTCCGTTAACAAACAGAAAGAAGCTTTTTGGGAAACTTCTTTGTGTTCTGTGAAATCATCTCACAGAGTTACAGATTTCCCTTCAAGAAGCCTATCGCTAATACAGTTCTTGTCGAATTTGGAAAGTGATATTTGGAAGTCCTTAGAGGGCTATGGTGAAAAAGGAAATATCCTCAGATGAAATCTGGAAAGAAGCTTTCTGAGAAATTGCTTAGTGTTCTGTGAATTCTTCTCACAGAATTACAGCTTTCCCCTCATGAAGCCGCTCACTGAGCCTGTTCTTGTGGAATTCGCAAAGTGATATTTGGAAGCCTACTGAGGGCTAAGGTGAAAAAGGATATATCCTCAGAGAAAAACTGGAAAGAAGCTTTCTGAGAAACTGCTTTGTGATGTGTGACTTCCAC
>NW_012100232.1:9512-9982 GCF_000951045.1 Mandrillus leucophaeus | reverse complement strand
TGCTTAGTGTTCTGTGAATTCATCTCACAGAGTTACTGCTTTCCCCTCAAGAAGCCGCTCGCTAAGCCTGTTCTTGTGGAATACACAAAGTGATTTTTGGAAGCCCATAGAGGGCTGCGGTGAAAAAGGAAATATCCTCAGAGAAAAACTGGAAAGAAGCTTTCTGAGAAACTGCTTTGTGAGGTGTGACTTCCACTCCCAGAGTTACATCTGTATTTCGTGGATCTCTTTGCTAGCCTTATTTCTGTGGATCTGAAAACAGATATTTCGGAACCCTTTGAGGACTACAAAGCCAAAGGAAATATCCTCCGATAACAGAGACAAAGAAGCTTTATGAGAAACTTCTTTGTGTTCTGTGAAATCATCTCACAGAGTTACAGCTTTGTCATCTATAAGACTTTCGCCAACAAAGTTCTTGTGGAATTTGCAAAGTGATATTTGGAAGCCCATAGAGGGCTATGGTGAAAAAG
>NW_012100232.1:7912-9159 GCF_000951045.1 Mandrillus leucophaeus | reverse complement strand
TGAGAAACTGCTTTGTGATGTGTGACTTCCTCTCACAGAGTTACATCTCTATTTCCTGGATCTCCTTGGTAGCCTTTTTTCTTTGGAATCTGAGAAGAGATATTTCGGATCCCTTTGAAGAATCTAGGGCCAATGGAATTATCCTCCGATAACAAAGAGAAAGAAGTTTTCTGAGAAACTTCTTTGTGTTCTGTGAAACCATCTCACAGAGTTACAGCTTTCACCTTTAGAAGCCTTTCGCTAGGACAGTTCTTGTGGAATTTGCAAAGGGATATTTGGAAGCCCATAGAGGGCTATGGTGAAAAAGGAAATATCCTCAGATGAAATCTGAAAAGAAGCTTTCTGACAGACTGCATAGTGTTCTGTTTATTCATCTCACAGAGTTACAGCTTTCCCCTGAAGAAGCCGCTCGCTAAGCCTGTTCTTGTGGAATTCGCAAAGTGATATTTGGAAGCCCATAGAGGACTACGGTGAAAAAGGAAATATCCTCAGAGAAAAACTGGATAGAAAATCTGGGAAACGGCTTTGTGATGTGTGACTTCTACTCACAGAGTTACATCTGGATTTCGTGGATCTTTTTGCTAGCCTTATTTCTGTGGAATCTGAAAACAGATATTTCGGATCCCTTTGAAGACTATAGGGCCACAGGAAATAACCTCGGATAACAAAGAGAAAGAAGTTGTCTGAGAAACTTATTTCTCTTCTGTGAAATCATCTCACAGAGTTACAGCTTTCACCTCAAGAAGCCTTTCGCTAACACAGTTCTTGTGGAATTTGCAAAGTGATATTTGGAAGCCCTTAGAGGGCTATGGTGAAAAAGGAAATATCCTCATATGAAATCTGAAAAGAAACTTTCTGAGAGACTGCATAGTGTTCTGTTTATTCATCTCACAGAGTTACAGTTTTCCCCTCAAGAAGCCTCTCCCTAAGCCTATTCTTGTGGAATTCGCAAAGTGATATTTGGAAGCCCATAGAGAGCTACGGTGAAAAAGGAAATATCCTCAGAGAAAAACTGTAAAGAAGCTTTGTGGGAAACTGCTTTGTGATGTGTGACTTCCACTCACAGAGTTACATTTGTATTTCGTGGATCTCTTTCACAGCCTTATTTTTGTAGAATCTGAGAACAGATATTTCGCATCTCTTTGAAGACTATAGGGCCAAAGGAATTATCCTCCGATAACAAAGAGAAAGAAGCTTTCTGAGAAACTTCTTTGTGTTCTGTGAAATCATCTCACAGAGTTACAGCT
>NW_012100232.1:6567-7862 GCF_000951045.1 Mandrillus leucophaeus | reverse complement strand
CTTTCGGAGAAACTTCTTTGTGTTCTGTGAAATCATCTCACAGAGTTACAGCTTTCCCGTCAAGAAGCCTTTCGCTAAGACAGTTCTTGTGGAATATGCAAGTGATATCTGGAAGCCCATAGAGGGTTAGGGTGAAAAAGGAAATATTCTCAGATGAAATCTGGAAAGAAGCTTTGTGAGAAACTGCTTACTGTTCTGTGAATTCATCTCACAGGATTACAGCTATCCCCTCAGGAAGCCGCTCGCTATGCCTGTTCTTGTGGAATTCGCAAAGTGATATTTGGAAGCCCATAGAATTCTACGATGAAAAAGGGAATATCCTCAGAGAAATACTGGAAAGATGCTTTCTGAGAAACTGCTTTGTGATGTGTCACTTCCACTCACAGAGTTACTTCTGTATTTCCTGGATCTCTTTGGTAGCCTTATTTCTGTGGAATCTGAGAACAAATATTTCGAATCTCTTTGAAGACTATAGGGCCATAGGAAATATCCTCCGATACCAAAGAGAGAAACTCTCTGAGAAATTTCTTTGTGTTCTGCGAAATCATCTCACAGAGTTACAGCTTTCCCTTCAAGAAGCCTTTCGCTAAGGCAGTTCTTGTGGAATTTGCAAAGTAATATCTGGAAGCCCACAGAGAGCTACGGTGAAAAAGGAAATATCCTCAGATGAAATCTGGAAAGAAACTTTCTGAGAAACTGCTTTGTGTTCTGTGAATTCATCTCACAGAGTTACAGCATTCGCCTCGAGAAGCCTTTCGCTAAGACAGTTCTTGTGGAATTTACGAAGTTATATTTGCAAGCCCATAGAGAGCTATGGTAAAAAAGGAAACATCCTCCGATGAAATCTGGAAAGATGCTTTCTGAAACACTGTTTAGTGTTCTTGTAATTCATCTCACAGAGTTACAGGTTTCCCCTCAAGAAGCCACTTGCTAAGCCTCTTCTTGTGGAATTCGGGAAGTGATATTTGGACTCCCATAGAGGGCAACGGTGTAAAAGGAAATATCCTCAGAAAAAAACTGCAAAGAAGCTTTCTGAGAAACTGCTTTGAGGTGTGTGAATTCCACTTACACAGTTACTTCTGTATTTCGTGGATCTCTTTTGTAGCCTTATTTTTGTTGAATCTGTGAACAGATATTTCGGATTCCTGTGAAGACTAAAGGGCCAAAGGAAATATCCTCCGGTAACAAAGAGAAAGAAGCTTTTTGAGAAACCTCTTTGTGTTCTCTGAAATCATCTCACAGAGCTACAGCTTTCCCCTCAAGAAGCCTTTCGCTAAGACAGTTCTTGTGGAATT
>NW_012100232.1:3750-5135 GCF_000951045.1 Mandrillus leucophaeus | reverse complement strand
GATGACATCTGGAAAGAAGCTTTCTGAGAAGCTGCTTAGTGTCCTGTGAATTCATTTCACAGAGTTACAATTTTCCCCTCAAGAAGACTTTCGCTAAGCCTGTTCTTGTGGAATTCGGAAAGTGATATTGGGAAGCCCTTAGAGGGCTACGGTGAAAAAGGAAACATTCTCAGAGAAAAACTGGAAAGAAGTTTCGGAGAAGCTGCTTTGTGATGTGTGACTTCCACTCACATAGTTACATCTGTATTTCGTGGATCTCTTTGTTAGCCTTATTTCTGTGAAATCTGAGAACAGATATTTCGGATCGCTTTGAAGACTATAGGGCCAAAGGAAATATCCTCCGTTAACAAAGAGAAAGAAGCTTTTTGAGAAACTTCTTTGTGTTCTGTGAAATCATCTCACAGAGTTACAGCTTTCCCCTCAGGAAGCCTTTCCCTAAGACAGTTCTTGTGGAATTGTCAAAGTGATATTTGGAAGCCCGTAGAGGGCTATGGTGAAATAGGAAATATCCGATGAAATCTGGAAAGAAGTTTTCTGAGAAACTGTTTATTGTTCTCTTGGTTCATCTCACAGAGTTACAGCTTCCCCTCAATAAGCCGCTCAGTAAGCCTGTTCTTGTGGTATTCGCAATGTAATATTTGGAAGCTCATTGAGTTTTATGGTGAAAAAGGAAATATCCTCAGAGAAAAACTGGCAAGAAGCTTTCTAAGAAACTGCTTTGTGATGTGTGACTTCCACTCACAGATTTACATCTGTATTTCGTGGATATGTTTGCTAGCCATATTCTGTGGAATCTGAGAACAGATATTTCGGATCCCTTTGAAGTCTATAGGGCCAAAGGAAATATCCTCCGATAACAAAGGGAAAGAAGCATTCTGAGAAACTTCTCTGTGTTCTGTGAAATCATCTCACAGAGTTACAGCTTTCCCCTCAAGAAGCCTGTCCCTAAGACAGGTCTTGGGGAATTTCCAAAGTGATATCTGGAAGCCCATAGAGGGCTATGGTGAAAAAGGAAATATCCTCAGATGAAATCTGGAAAGATGCTTTCTGAGAAACTGTTTAGTGTTCTGTGAATTCACCTCACAGAGTTTCAGCTTTCCCCTCAAGAAGCCGCTCGCTGAGCCTGTTCTTGTGGAATTCGCAAAGTGGTATTTGGAAGCCCATAGAGGGCTGCGGTGAAAAAGGAAATATCCTCAGAGAAAAACTGGCAACAAGCTTTTTGAGAAACTGCTTTGTGATGTGTGACTTCCACTCACAGAGTTACATCTGTATTTCGTGGATCTCTTTGCTTGCCTTATTTCTATGGAATCTGAAAAGAGATATTTCGAATCCCTTTGAAGACTATAGGGCCAAAGGAAATATCCTCCGATAACAAAGAGAAAGAA
>NW_012100232.1:2980-3700 GCF_000951045.1 Mandrillus leucophaeus | reverse complement strand
TTTGTGTTCTGTGAAATCATCTCACAGAGTTACAGCTTTTCCCTCAAGAAGCCTTTCGCTAAGACAGTACCTGTGGGATTTGCAATGTGATATTTGGAAGTCCTTAGAGGGTTATTGTGAAAAAGGAAATATCCTCAGATGAAATGTGGAAAAAAACCTTTCTGTGAAACAGCTTAGTGTTCTGTTAATTCATCTCACAGAGTTACAGCTTTCCCCTCAAGAATCCACTCGCTAAGCCTGTTCTTGGGGAATTCGCAAAGTGATATTTGGAAGCCCATAGAGGGCTATGGTGAATAAGGAAATATCCTCAGATGAAATCTGGAAAGAAGTTTTCTGAGAAAGTAGTTAGTGTTCAGTTAATTCATCTCACAGAGTTACAGCTTTCCCCTCAAGAATCCGCTCGCTAAGCCTGTTCGTGTGGAATTCGCAAAGTGATTTTTGGAAGCCAATAGAGGGCTATGGTGAAAAAGGAAATATCCTCAGAGCAAAACTGGAAAGAAGCTTTCTGAGAAACTGCTTTGTGATGTGTGACTTCCACTCACGGAGTTACATGGGTATTTCGTGGATCTCTTTGCTACCCTTATATCTTTGGAATCTGAGAACAATTATTTCGGATCCCTTTGAGGACTTTAAGGCCAAAGGAAATATCCTGCGATAACAAAGAGAAAGAAGCTTTCTGAGAAACTTCTTTGTGTTCTGTGAAATCATCTCACAGAGTTA
>NW_012100232.1:2479-2817 GCF_000951045.1 Mandrillus leucophaeus | reverse complement strand
GGAAAGAAGTTTTCTGAGAAACTGTTTATTGTTCTCTTAATTCATCTCACAGAGTTACAGCTTCCCCTCAAGAAGCCGCTCAGTAAGCCTGCTCTTGTGGTATTCGCAATGTCATATTTGGAAGCCCATTGAGTTTTATGGTGAAAAAGGAAATATCCTCAGAGAAAAACTGGAAAGAAGATTTCTGAGAAACTGCTTTGTGATGTGTGACTTCCACTGACAGGGTTATATCTGTATTTCGTGGATATGTTTGCTAGCCATATTTCTGTGGAATCTGAGAACAGATATTTCGGATCCCTTTGAAGACTATAGGGCCAAAGGAAATATCCTCCGATAAC
>NW_012100232.1:1858-2429 GCF_000951045.1 Mandrillus leucophaeus | reverse complement strand
AAATATCCTCCGATAACGAAGAGAAAGAAGCTTTCTCAGAAACTTCTTTGTGTTCTGTGAAATCATCTCACAGAGTTACAGCTTTCCCCTCAAGAAGACTTTCACTGAGACACTTCTTGTGGAATATTTAAAGTGATATTTGGAACCCCATAGAGGGCTATGGTGGAAAAGGAAATATCCTCAGATGAAACCTGGAAAGAAGCTTTCTGAGAAACTACTTAGTGTTCTCTTATTTCATCTCACAGAGTTACAGCTTTCCCGTCAAGAAGCCGCTCGCTAAGCCTGTTCTTGTGGAATTCGCAAAGTGATATTTGGAAGCCCGTAGAGGGCTGTGGTGAACAAGGAAGTATCCTCAGAGAAAAACTGGAAAGAAGCTTTCTGAGAAACTGCTTTGTGATGTCTGACTTTCACTCACAGAGTTACATCTGTATTTCCATGATCTCTTTTCTAGCTTTATTTCTGAGGAATCTGAGAACAGATATGTCGGATCCCTTTGAAGACTATGGGACCAAAGGAAATATGCTCCGATAACAAAGAGAAAGAAGCTTTCTGAGAAACTTCTTTGTGTTCT
>NW_012100232.1:1249-1528 GCF_000951045.1 Mandrillus leucophaeus | reverse complement strand
CATCTCACAGAGTTACAGCTTTCCTCTCAAGAAGCCTTTCGCTAAGACAGTTCTTGTGGAATTTGCAAAGAGATATCTGGAAGCCCATAGAGGGCAATGGTGAAAAAGGAAATATCCTCAGATGAAATCTGGAAAGAAGCTTTCTGAGAAACCGTTTAGTGTTTTTTTAATGCATCTCACAGAGTTACAGCTTCCCCTCAAGAAGCCGCTCGCTAAGCCTCTTCTTGTGAAATTCGCAAAGTGATATTCTGAACCCCGTAGAGTTCTATGATGAAAAAG
>NW_012100232.1:0-1199 GCF_000951045.1 Mandrillus leucophaeus | reverse complement strand
TTTTAATTCGTCTCACAGAGTTACATCTTTATTTCGTGGATTTCTTGGCTGGCCTTATTTCTCTGGAATCTTACAACAGATGTTTCTTGTCCCTTTAAAGACTGTAGGGCCAAAGGAAATATTCTCCGATAACAAAGAGAAAGAAGCTTTCTGAGAAACTTCCTCGTGTTCTGTGAAATCATCTCACAGAGTTACAGCTTTCCCCTCAAGAATCCGTTCGCTAAGACAGTTCTTGCGGAATTGGCATAGTGATATTTGGAAGCCCATAGAGGGCTATGGGGAAAAAGGAAATAGCCTCAGATGAAATCTGGAAAGAAGCTTTCTGAGAAACTATTCTGTAATGTTTGACTTCCAATCACAGAGTTACATCTGTATTTCGTGGATCTCTTTGCTAGCCTTGTTTCTGTGGAATCTGAGAACAGATATTTCGGATCTCTTTGAAGACTGTGGGGTCAAAGGAAATAATATCCGAAAACAAAGAGAAAGAAGCTTTCTGAGAAACTTCTTTGTGTTCCATGAAATCATCTCACAGACTTACAGCTTTCCCCTCAAGATGACTTTGACTAAGACAGTTCTTGTGGAATTGGCAAAGTGATATTTGGGAACCTATGGAGGGCTATGGTGAAAAAGGAAATATCCTCAGATGGAATCTGGAAAGAAGCTTTGTGAGAATCTGCTTAGTGTTCTCTTAATTCATCTCACAGAGTTACATCTGTCTTTCGTGGATTTCTTTGCTAGCCTTATTTCTGTGGAATCTGAGACTGATATTTCGAATCCTTTAGAAGACTATAGGGCCAATGGAAATATCCTCCGATAACAAAGAGATGGAAGCTTTCTGAGAAACCTCTTTGTGTTCTGTGAAATCATCTCACAGAGTTACAGCTATCGCCTCAAGAAGCCTTTCGCTAAGACAGTTCTTGCGGAATTTGAAATGTGATATTTGGAAGCCCATAGAGGGCTACGGTGAAAAAGGAAATATCCTCGCATGAAATCTGGAAAGAAGCTTTCTTAGAAACTGCTTAGTGTTCTGTTAATTCATCTCACAGAATTACATCTTTATTTCGTGGATTTCTTGGCTAGCCTTATTTCTGTGGAATCTAAGAACAGATGTTTCGTGTCCCTTTGAAGACTATTGGGCCAAAGGAAATATCCTCCGATAACAAAGAGAAAGAAGCTTTCTGAGAAACTTCTTTGTGTTC
>NW_012100231.1:0-1018 GCF_000951045.1 Mandrillus leucophaeus | reverse complement strand
TGCTAAGTCAGGCTAATCTAGGCTAATTTTTTCTTTGCTATCTCTCTAGAAGTGTTATAGTTTTGCATTTTACGTTTAATTTTATGATTCATTTGTGGCTAATCTTTATGAAACCTATAAGGTCATTGTATGGATCTTTTTTTTTTCTCTCGCATGGATATCCAATTTTTCCATCATAAAAACACTCTTCTTTGTTCATTCAATTGTCTTTTCTTCTTTGTCAGAAATCAGTTGGGTACTTTTGTATGTGTCTATTTTTGGCCCCCATTCTGTTTATTTATTTATCAATTCTTTAAAAAAAAACAAAAAACAAAACACTTTCATTATTACTGTTGCTAAAGTAGGATAGTTTGTTTTTTTGACTTTACTGTTTTTCAGTATTATGCTGGCTATTCTGTATCTTTTGCCTGTCTCTGTGGACTTTAGAATCAGTTGATTCATAACCAGAGAATAACCTTCTGGAATTTTGATTTAGATTACAATGAATCTACAGATCAAGCAGGTAAGAACTGACATTTTAACACTGATTCTCCCTATCATAGGGAGAGATATCCCTAAAATAGAATATCTCTCCATTTCTTAACTTTCTTTTATTTCTTTCCTCAGTTTTCTAGTTTTCCTAATATTGATCTTGTTCACACTTTGTTCAATCTGTAAGTATTAATTTTCCTTTTTAATATCTTTTTTCTTTCTTTAAATTTTTGTTTTCGTTTTTCTTTTCTCTCTTTTTATCTTTTTTTTTCTTTTTGGTGTTGTGTTATTAATTGCAAGTTCCAATTGTTCACTGCCATTTAGGAAGTTTCAATTATTTATTGTCATGTAGGAAAATATGATACTTCCGTATGTTTACCCTGTATCCTACAATCTTGCTCTACTGGCTTACTAGTTCCAGAAATTTATTTCCGTTGGTTCTTTGGTGTTTTCTATATAAACAATTGTGTCATCTATAAAAAGACAGTTTAATTCCTCCGTAATATTTACCTTTCATATCTTTCTTTTCTCTTACTGCATTAGCTAG
>NW_012100230.1:0-2036 GCF_000951045.1 Mandrillus leucophaeus | reverse complement strand
CTCTGGGTATATACCCCCAAAAATTAATAGCAGTACCTCAAAGAGATATTTATATGCTGATGTTTACAGCAACATTATTCACAGTAGCCAAAAGGTGAAAGGAATCCAAGTGTCCATCAACAGATGAATGGATGAACAAAATGTGTACAGACATACAATGGAATATTATTCAGCCTTAAAAAGGAACAAAACTCTGACACATGTTATAACATGGATGAACCTTCAAAGCATTATTCTAAGTGAAATAAACTGGTCACAAATAGACAAATGCTATATGATTCCATGTATACGAGGTCGAATTCATAGAGACAGAAAGTAGAATAGTGGTTGGCAAGCGCTGGGGAGAGAGGGAATGAAGAATTGTTGTTTTTTTATTATTATTTTTATAAATTTAAGCGCAGTTTTTGTTACATGGATATATTTGCATAGTGTTAAAATCTGGGCTTTTAGTGTATCCATCAGGTGAATAATATACATTGTACCCATTAAGTTATTTTTCATTATCCACAACGCTCCAACCCCTATACCCTTCTGAGTCTCCAATGTCTATTTATTTTTGTTTGAGTTGTTTCACCTAAGATAATGGCCTCCAGTTCTACCCATGTTGCTGCAAAAGACACGATTTCGTTCCTTTTCTTTCTGCTTTTTTTTTTTTTTTTCTTTTTGGCAAGGTCTTGCTCTGGCCCCCAGGCTGGAGTACAGTGGCATAATCACCGCTCACTGCAGTCTTGACCTCCTGGCTTAAGCAATCCACTCACCTCGGCCTCCCAAGAAGCTAGAACTACAGGTGGGTGCCATCATGCCCAGCTTTTTTATATTTTTTGTATAGATGGGGTTTGTTGCCCAGGCTCATCTGTAACTCCTGGACTCAAGCAATCTTCCTGTGTCAGCCTCCCAAAGTACTGGGATTATAGGTGTGAGCCACTGCATCCAGCCTACTTCCTTTGTGTGGCTGAGTAGTATTCCATTGTGTATACATACCACATTTTCTGTATCCAGTCATCTGTTGATGGACACTTAGGTTGATTCCATATCTTTTCTATTGTGAATAGTGTTGCGATAAACATATCAGTGCAGGTATCTTTTTTGTATAATGATTTCTTTTCCTTGGGGTAGATACCCAGTAGTGTGATTTCTGAGTTAAATGGTAGTTCTATTTGTAGTTCTTTGAGACACCTCCATACTGTTTTCCATAGAGGCTGTACTAACTTACATTCCCACCAACAGTGTATAAGTGCTCCCTTTTCTCTGCATCCTTGCCAACATCTGTTATTTTTTGTCTTTTTAGTAACAGCCATTCTGACTGGTGTAAGATGATATATCTCATTGTGATTTTAATTTGCACTTTTCTGCTGATTAGTGATATTAAGCATTTTTTATATGCTTGTTGACCATTTGTATGCCTTCTTTGGAAAAATGTCTATTCATGTCTTTTGTTCACTTTTTAATGGAGTTATTTGAGATTTTCATTGAGTTGTTTGAGTTCCTTATAAATTCTGGATATTAGTCCCCTGTCAAATGGATAGTTTGTAAATACTTTCTCCCATTCCACAGGCTCTGTGTTCATTCTGTTGATTATTTCTTTTGCCATGCAGAAACTTTTTAGTTTAATTAAGTCCCATTTATCTATTTTTTGTTTTGTTGCTTGTGCTTTTTAGGTCTTAGTCATGAATTTTTTGCCTAGGCCAATATACAGAATTTTCTCTAGTATTTTTATAGTTTCAGGTCTTACATTTAAGTTTTTAATCTACCTTGAGTTGATTTTTGTATATGGTGAAAGATAGGGATCCAGTTTCATTCTTCTGCATATGGCAATCCAATTTTCCCAGCATCGTATATTGAAAAAGGTGTCTGTTGCCAGTGTATCTTCTTGTCAACTTTGTCAAAGATCAATTGTAGGTATGTAGCTTGATTTCTGGGTTCTCTATTCTCTTCTATTGATCTATTTTTGTACCAATGCCATGCTGTTTGAGTTACTATACCCTTGTAGTATAATTTGAAGTCAGGTAATGTGATACCTCCAGCTTTTTTTTTTT
>NW_012100229.1:0-1158 GCF_000951045.1 Mandrillus leucophaeus | reverse complement strand
TTCTTTTGGCTTAGGATTGTCTTGGCAATGCGGGCTCTTTTTTGGTTCCATATGAACTTTAAAGTAGTTTTCTCCAATTCTGTGAAGAACGTCATTGGTAGCTTCACGGGGATGGCATTGAATCTATAAATTACCTTGGGCGGTATGGCCATTTTCATGATATTGATTCTTCCTATCCATGGGCATGTATGTTCTTCCATTTGTTTGTGTCCTCTTTTATTTCATTGAGCAGTGGTTTGTAGTTCTCCTTGAGGAGGTCCTTCACATTCCTCATAAGTTGGATTCCTAGGTACTTTATGCCATTTGAGGCAATTGTGAATGGGAGTTCACTCATTATTTGGCTCTCTGTTTGTCTGTTATTGGTGTATAAGAATGCTTGTGATTTTTGCACATTGATTTTGTATCCTGAGACTTTGCTGAAGTTGCTTATCAGCTTAAGGAGATTTTGGGCTGAGACGATGGGGTTTTCTAAATATACAGTCATGTCACCTGCAAACATGAACAATTTGACTTCCTCTTTTCCTAACTGAATACCCTTTATTTCTTTCTCCTGCCTGATTGCCCTGGCCAGAACTTCCAACGCTATGTTGAATAGGAATGGTGAGAGAGGGCATCCCTGTCTTGTGCTAGTTTTCAAAGGGAATGCTTCCAGTTTTTGCCCATTCAGTATGATATTGGCTGTGGGTTTGTAATAAACAGCTCTTATTATTTTGAGATACGTTCCATCAATACCGAATTTATTGAGAGTTTTTAGCATGAAGGGCTGTTGAATTTTGTCAAAGGCCTTTTCTGCATCTATTGAGATAATCATGTGGTTTTTGTCTTTGGTTCTGTTTATATGCTGGATTACGTTTGTTGACTTGCATATGTTGAACCAGTCTTGCATCCCAGGGATGAAGGCCACTTGATCATGGCGGATAAGCTTTTTGATGTGCTGCTGGTTTCAGTTTGCCAATATTTTACGGAGTATTTTTGCTTCCATGTTCGTCAGGGATATTGGTCTAAAATTCTCTTTTTTTGTTGTGTCTTTGCCAGGCTTTTGTATCAGGATGGGCAAGGACTTCATGTCTAAAACACCAAAAGCAATGGCAACAAAAAACAAAATTGACAAATGGGATCTAATTAAACTAAAGAGCTTCTGCACAGCAAAAGAAACTA
>NW_012100228.1:0-1356 GCF_000951045.1 Mandrillus leucophaeus | reverse complement strand
GAGACTCTATCTCAAAAAAAAAAAAAAGTTTATTAATTAAAAAAATAAATATTTAAAAAGGTCCACTAAAGAGCGACAATGAGTGCCAACAGCTGAGTACCAACCAGGTCAGAGGACTCAGCTGTGAAATACTCAATACTCCAGGAAGGAAAAAACACCCTGTGACAGCCCCAAGGTCTTCCGTATTCTTGCCGTAAGCCCAATTTGCTCACTGGGAAAAATTTAAATAGCACATCCTTAAACAAGTCCCAGATACTCTAGCACTGTCCACTGATAGGCTGCAGAGGGCTTACCATTGAGAATGACTAGTAGAAGGCTCTTGGTTTTGTTCTTTTGCGTGTTAAGCAGCCATTTCCAGTTGCTTCTGATTCTTATGGCCAGCTTCATTACAAGGTAATACTGTACTTCTGACATCACTGTCCCATCAGTGACATCATAATTCTAATTATTGCTGCAGTTCTATAATCTCTAAAGACTTCTAGTAAATCTTAAGAGACTTAGGGTCAGGAAGCTCTAATGATTTTTCCTCCTCATCTTACTAGTACTCCATAGTCCAAGGAAATAAAACAAATGACTAGATCTATAGTCTTCTGATTTACCCAGGGAAAGGGGCAACATGGAACCCCTGATTTACAGCCAATCGGTCTGAAAGCACAGATAGGACAAGCTAGGGCTTGCAACTGGCATCAGAAGTCGGGAGCAGTCTTGTAAGACTGAGCCCTGAACCTGTGAGATCTCACCCTATCTCCAGATATATAGTGTTAGAATAGAACTGAATCAGAGGACACCCAGCTGATATCTGCTGCAGAACTGATTGATTGGCTGTTGGCAGAAGGAAATACTCACAAACTTAATTTGCTTTCCCTTAAGAAAAAATTTGTCAGCAGGGTACAGTGGTTCACACCTGTAATCCCCACACTTTGAAACGATGAGGCAGGAGGACTGCTTGAACCCAGGAGTTTGAGACCAGCTTGGGCAAGAAAGTGAGACCCTGCCTGTACAAAAAAATAAAAAAATTAAGGCTGAGGCAGGCAGATCATGAGGTTAGGAGATGGAGACCATCCTGGCTAACACAGTGAAACCCTGTCTCTACTAAAAAATACGAAAAATGAGCCAGGCGTGGCAGCAGGCACCTGTAGTCCCAGCTACTCAGGAGGCTGAGGCAGGAGAATCGCTTGAACCCAGGTGGTGGAGGTTGCAGTGAGCCGAGATCGTACCACTGCACTCCAGCCTGGGCAAGAGAGAGAGACTCCATCTCAAAAAAAAAAAAAAAAAAATGAGACTGTCATCACCAGATCATGGATTTCAAATTAACCATTCCACATATTAGTTGTTCTTCAAAGAATCAGTTTCTCT
>NW_012100227.1:0-1494 GCF_000951045.1 Mandrillus leucophaeus | reverse complement strand
TTGGTTCTGAGAGACCATTTGATATGAACTCCCAGTCACAGAAATTCAAGTGAAACTTACAAGCTGCAGCCTTTCCATGAAAATGCTATTCTCTTGAATCTGTGCAGCACACCCCCAGAAAATGAACAGAAGTACAGTACTGACTTGGGGTAAACAGTAGGGGTGAAAAGGGACAAAGGCGGAGACAAGATTTCTCAGTATATAAACATACAAATTTTTATTTTTTTGGAGACAGGGTCTCACTCTGTCACCCAGGCTGGAGTGCAGTGGTGCAATCACAGCTCACTGCAGCCTTGAACTCCTGGCTCAAGCAATCCTCCCGCCTCAGCCATCTGAGTAGCTGGGATTATGGGCACGTGCCACCATGTCCAGCTCATTGTGTGTGTGTGTGTGTGTTCTGTAAAGACGTGGTTTCACCATGTTACTCCTGAGCTCAAGTGATCCCCCCCACCCGCCACCTCAGCCTCCCAAAGTACTGCCATTACAGGTGTGAGCCACTGGACCCAGCTAAAATTTTGATTTTGGACCAAGTGAACACATTACCTATTCAGAAAATAAGATTGAATAAAAAATTATAATTTGGTCTATGAGTACAAAAGCTATGCATACAAAGTTTTCCCACAAGCCTTTTTAATAAAGGCTTTATTTTTTATAAAAATCTCTCAGGGCTGAGAGATTTCCATTAAGAATCAAGAATTTGTTTTTTCGTTTTTCACCCCGTCACAAACCCACTCTGCAAAGACGAAAATGCCAGATGTATCCAACAAGCATTGCACTCCATGGAACACTTGCTAGACGCTCATTTAAACGGTGAGATGTGAGAGACGCTGTCTCGGAGACGCATAATGACATGTAAGGCAGAGCAGGTGCCGGGGGCAGGCCACGTGGCCGGCTCTGTGGCAGGGAGAGGGGAGGATAATTCTCAGCCCTAACGAGAAGGGCTCTGCTTCATGGATTACTCAAACCGCATGAGATTACTGATATCTGACCATTTTTGAGCTACAAAAAAAAAAAATGTCCATTTTATATGCAGTGTTCTTTATTGCTCTGTTGTGGCTGTTATCTCAAAACAACACACAATTCTGCCTGCCAGCCTCAGCCTTGTAAGCACACACAGTGCTCCCCACTACAATCTTCGGCTGTGAAAGGAGCCCAGAGGACCCTAATCCCCCCGCCCACCCAGCCCCCTGGGGTATAGTTCTTGGGGTCTGCTAATCTCCATTTGCCTGGGTTCTCCGCAGCCTTCTCCCGGCCATCTTGCATCCTGTTAAAGTGGGACCTCCCCCGCCACCGCCCGCCTTGGGTAGGTCACTTTTTTTCTGCCTCCTGTGTTCCCCCAGACCAGGATGGGGAGGGGCTGCTGAGGTCTGGCCCGCTGCTGACCCTGCCCCTCCTGTTGGCCTCAGGGTCAACCAGGGAGAGAGGTGGCCACAGGAGCTTTGCTGATCTGGTCTTACAGATAAGGAAACTGAGGCTTTGCATAAATGTGACTCA
>NW_012100226.1:0-1387 GCF_000951045.1 Mandrillus leucophaeus | reverse complement strand
CCTCCTGGGTTCAAGTGATTCTCCTGCCTCAGCCCCCTGAGTAGCTGGGATTACAGGAGTGTGCTACTACACTCAGATAATTTTTTATTTTTAAATTTTTATCTATTATTATTATTATTATTATTATTATTATTGAGATGGAGTCTTGCTCTGTCACACAGGCTGGAGTGCAGTGGTGTGATCTCAGCTCCCTGCAAACTCCCTCTCCTGGGTTCAAGTGACTCTCCTGCCTCAGCCTCCCGAGTGGCTGGGACTACAGGTGCACAGCACCATGCCCAGCTAATTTTTATATTTTTAGTAGAGACCAGGTTTCAACATGTTGGTCAGGCTGGCCTCAAACTCCTGACCTCAGGTGATCCACCTGCCTCAGCCTCCCAAAGTGTTGGGATTACAGGCGTGAGCCACCGGGCCTGGCCCATGTTGCCCTTTAATAGCCACAGTTCATCTCTCTCCTGCCCCCATTCTCTCCTTAACCCCTAACAACCACTACTGTTTTCTATTTCTATAATTTTGTCTTTTCAAAAATGTTATATCATGCAGGAGGTAACTATTTATTTATTTATTTAGAGACAGAGTCTCACTCTATCACCCAGGCTGGAGTGCAATGGCATGATCTTGGCTCACTGCAACCTCCACCTCCTGGGTTCAAGCAATTCTCTTGCCTCAGCCTCCAGAGTAGCTGGGATTACAGTCATGTGCCACCATGCCTGGCTAATTTTTGTATTTTTAGTAGAAATGGGGTTTCCTCATGTTGGCCAGGCTGGTCTCAAACTCTTGACCTCAAGTGATCAACCTGCCTAGGCCTCCCAAAGTGCTGGGATTACAGGCATGAGGTACCGCGCCCGGCCAGGGGGTAACTTTTTAGCATGGACTTAAAATTCAGCATAATTCTGGAGATTCATGCAAGTTGTGATATGTAATAATAAATAGACCCTTTCTTTTTATTCCTGAGTCGTATTCCACAGTATGATTATGTCACGGTTTAACCATTCATCCATTGAAAGACATCTGGATTGTTTTCAGTTTCTGCCTATTATAAATAAAGCTGCTACGAGCATTCATAACAGAGTCTTTGTGAGAACGTAAGTCTCCATTTCTCTCATCTAAATGCCCGAGTGAAATTGCTGGATCACATGGTATGGTGGTGGTTACCTGTTTAGCTTTTTAAGAAACTATTACTGTGGCCAGGTGCAGTGGCTCACATCTGTAATCCCAGCAGTTTGGGAGGCCAAGGTGGGTGGATTATCTGAGGTCGGGAGTTTGAGACCAGCCTGGCCAATATGGTGAAACCCTGTCTCTACTAAAAATACAAAAATTAGCCAGGCGTGGTGGCAGGTTCCTGTAATCCCAGCTACTCGGGAGGCTGAGACAGGAGAATCACTGGAGC
>NW_012100225.1:0-2250 GCF_000951045.1 Mandrillus leucophaeus | reverse complement strand
TAAGTGTCTTAGCCTCCCAACCTCAATCTTCTCATTTAATAAATGAAATGACCATTGTAGCACTGTCAAAATTAAATGAATGAACTCACAGTGGTCTGTCAAAGGAGATACTGTTGGAATTTTGAGTTCATCAATTCTTCATTTTGTGGAACTGTTTAGTATCCCTGGCCCCTACTTCCTAAATGCCAATAGTGACTCCAGCCATTGTTACAACTCAAAATGCTCCTCTATGCTTCCAAAATGTAATTTTTCAAACTAATATATATAAATTTCTTAGCATAATATTTGGTACATTTAAAATAACTGCTTCTAAATAACATCTTCATCTTCACTATTTCAGAATTTTTTTCAGGAGAAAATGTTTAGAGTCTTCCAGAGCCTTGGCATCAAGTTTATACATATGCAATGGACTTCTGTGAGCTTCTCTTGTGCTATGAGGGCTGTTTCAAGGTACTAGGATTGGCCTAGATCAGATGTGAGGGCCCATTTAAGCCTGCTACCCAAAAAGTCTGGTTTGTTAGGGACTGGATCTGATGGTCTAGCTTACTGACTTTAGGTCCACCCATTGGCCACCATGGGATGCCATAAGTACTCTATACTTCCTGGAGAGATCTTCTTGGGATACCCTGGTCCAAGAGTATTCTCGTCTTGTTTGTTTGTTTTAAACCAATCTCTGTCATCTACAGCAGCCCATTATATCAGCCATTTAGTTGCCCAACCCCATTTTAGCTAGGCTTTCCCTAGGGCTACACTGCTTGTTCTGTCTCCTTTCCTCAGCATCAAACTATTATGTGGGTTAATGCTATGGACAGGACCTGATGGCTACATTGCCCAATCCAAACTTGGAGATAATGCTTGACCTGCCTCACCAGAAATGCCAAGATGTGCTCAAAATAGATTATAGTCTCATGATCTTGTTTGAACTTAAGTTTAGTTGGTCAGCTCCTCTCTGGAGCTGTGACTTCTTCACTTTTTCTCTTCCTGAGGCAGCTCTGTTTCTATCATGTTGAAAAACCAGCTCCATGGTTTCACTCCCTTGACCCTGACTCTTGCACTGTGACTATATGCTTTTGCTAGAGAAGATGTCAGTCAATTCTCCTTGTTGTCAGCAGTCTGATGAAAAAGTTGAAGAGTTAGGAGTAGAAACTATTGACTAAAAGAGTTAGTGTTAGTCTTCTTTTGCTGCCATAACAGAATACCTGAGGCTTGATGATTTATAAAGAACAGAAATTTATTTCTCACAGTAGTAGAGGTTGAAAATCCCAAGATTAAGAGGCTGGCATCTGGCCAGGGATTTTTGCAGTAAAAGGGCAGAGAGAAGGCAAGAGAGCGAAAGAGAAATAGGGACTGAACGTATTATTTTATAAGGAATCCACACTCATTATAATAGCATTAATCCATTCATGAGGGCATGGCCCTTGCGGGCTAATCACCTCTCATTATGCCCCATCTCCCGAAACTTGAATTGCAGGTTAAGTTATCAGCACAGGCTTTTTAGAGAACACATTAACCATAGCACTGCCTTTTATACTTACCTCTACTCCAGACAGCAGTGGGCAAGCCTGAATAGTGACATAGATAGTAGGTTTATTTTGTGGGGAAGGAAAAAATATTTATCCTTAGTTATTACTAGATGCATGGCTGAAGCCTCTACAAGAGACAGTAATATAAAGAAATCATCAAATTTATTTGAAAGAGGTTACTATACACAGGAGCCTACATAAAGAAAGAAAAACGCAAAGAAACAGCTAAACTTTGTATATTTTTATGCGGGGTTTGATGAAGTGGATAGTCATGGAAAAGTATGATTGGACAAATCAGGTATAATCCAATGGTAATAAATAAATGGGAAGAACTTAGCAAGGCATGTTTGATCTTCTTGGCATCTGCCTTTGGCTTCTGTCCTCTGGATATAGGTAGGGCACCTCTGGAATGAGGGTCTCATTACCTACTTCACTGAGAAGGGATGAGGAGAAAAGGTGAGAGTGACCTTCCTGCTTCTGCTGTTTTATTAAATGCCTAGATGCTATATTTTGAAGTAGCATGTCCTGAACTCCATTATTCTACTGAAACAACTGAAAGAGAATACATTGTCTTGTCACTTCTCTTACCTTTGTGTCCCTTCCTAACACTTAGCCGTATATGCATCATTTTGTGGATAGGATTTCAGTGCATAAGCAAGCAAAATAATGGTACAGACTCTCTGGATTATTATCTTGGCTTTGCCGCTGATTAGTCATGCAAGCCAGG
>NW_012100224.1:0-4006 GCF_000951045.1 Mandrillus leucophaeus | reverse complement strand
TCATTAGCACATCAACCAACTACTTCTGAATAGATGTCATTATAATATCTAAACATGGTCTCCTTATTTAAGAAATCTGAAGGGAAAATTCCAATGTACTAAGCTCTTTTCAAATTGTGAACTAAAAATTCATTGGTGTACAGGTGGGTGGGAAGGTAGAAATAAAACCCACTCAATAGGTAGACTAATGGTTAATTATTATTATTATTATTATTATTAATTTTTCTCAGCCAAGGAAACTATTTTCAAGGAGAATACAATGATATTTCATGATGGTGCATCATTCAGAGTCCAGTTGGGAAAATAGTCATCATATTCTATTTCAACAGAATGAATTTAACAGAAGGAATTGGTAAGATTATTACAAGCTCTTCCAGTAAGGGAAAGCTAGACTCCTCAGACAGAAAGGAAGGGCACATCTTCTAGCAAAGGAAGCTCAGAGGGACTGGGGAATTCAGATTCTCAGTTTCAACTATGTCCACTTGTGATGGTTAATATTGTCAACTTGATTGCACTGAAGGATGCAAAGTATTGCTCCCAGGTGTGTCTGTGAGGGTGCTGCCAAAGGAGATGAACATTTGAGTCAGTGGATTTGAGAGGCAGACCTACCCTCAATATGGTTGGGAACCATATAATCAGCTGCCAGCGTGGCTAGAATAAAGCAGGCAGAAGAACGTAGAAGGACTTGACTTGCTGAGTCTTCCGACCTTCATCTTTCTCCCATGCTGGATACTTCCTGCCCTCGAACATTAGACTACCAAGTTCTTCAGCTTTTGGACTGCTGGATTTACACCAGTGGTTTGCCAAAGGCTCTTAGGCCTTTGGCCTAAGAGCTGAAGACTGAAGGCTACACCGTCAGTTTCCCTACTTTCGAGGTTTTGGACTTGGACTGATCCACCACTGATTTCCTTGCTCCTCAGCTTGCCTATTGTGGGACTTTATGTTGTGATCATGTGAGTCGATTGTCCTTAATAAACTCCCTTTCATATATACACACACACACACATATGTATATACATATATATATATGTATGTGTGTGTGTGTGTGTGTGTGTATATATATAACAATACCCACGACTGTTAAATGCAATATGATAGGAAGAAGGTCAAGGTATTATGGAAGCTTGTAAAAGGAGGAATTTCACCCAAGCTAGGGAGGCAGGAAGGCCCACAATCAATCCCAGATGCAGGAGCAGCTTCACATGAGCCAGCTTTATAACCACCTACTGCCCAAAGTGAGCAAACAGGAAGGCTGCTGCCACAAAGCAGCTGATGACATGGAGCACGTGGTAGGGAAAGAAGGGGGTTACCAGGATGCATCTGCAACTGACACTCAAGCACCAGCTCCTCTCTTCCCTATGCAGTTGCTGTGTGCAGCAAGGAAATTACTGTAACTTTGTAGTAAATAACTTACTGACCTATATATGACTTTTAGCAGGATAGGCAGTATTTCCTGCTTTGTTCAACCTACACTGACAATTGTAGAACATAGTATCTTAACATGTTCTTTAAAATAAAGGCAAGGGAAGACTCAGCAGTTGAAAGAGTTGAATGTAGGAAGGTAACAGAGCAGGCTTTGTGCAATTATTTGACTACTAGGGATTTTTTTATAACGTGCCCCTCATTCCTCTCACAGTGAAATGCAGAAAATGTGACTCATTTTAGTAAAAATCATTTTTATATGCCAACAACATTTTATAATTTTTTTAAAAAAGAAACTATAGTTCTTTTCTATTTTGAAATATAGCCTGTAATCTATTTAGACTTTAGGCATAGCACAATAATTCAGAAATGATCATTCTGCTGAGAGCTTTATTTTTCTTTTCTCGTGTTTACTCTTCTCCTACTACAAACAAATATTATAAAAGATAAACTCTCTGTCACAGGAGAAATGACCCTACTTTGCATGGCTTGTTCATAACTCTCCACTGCCATCTCCAATGTGTGTCCTGGCATGTGGTATATTTGTGATGACATGATTACAATGGTGCCTTGTTCATCTGCAAGGCAGTGACACATCAGGCACTAACTGGCTTCATTTATCCTCCATTTTCCCTGGAGAGGTAGGAGATCAGCGGGTCTTGTTTTCCCAGCTCTGGTCACAAGATCCTGCTCATCAAAACAGGATCTGATCAAAACAGGATGCAGCAAAGAAACAGGCCAAAACCAGCAAAAACCAAGAAGACAACAAAAGTGACCGCCAGTTGTCCTCATTGCTCATTATATTTAAATAATTTAATAATGCATTAAAATGCAAAAAGAAACTCCCACCAGTGCCATGACAGTTTACAAGTGCCATGGCAACTCCAAGAAGCTACGCTATATGCTTTTAAAAGGGGAGGAACCCTCAATTCTGGGAACTACACACTCTTTTCCAGAAAATTCATAAATAACCCATCCCTTATTTAACATATAATAAGGGAATAGCCATAAATATAACTAGCCAGCAATCCACGAGGGCTGTTGCTACCACTCTGTGTAGCAGCCATTTTCCTACACTCTGTTGCTCTAATAAATTTGCTTTGCTTTGCTCCGTCTGCTTGCTCTTGAATTCTTTACAGCACAAAGCCAAGAACCCTCTTGAGCTGAGCTCCAATGATGAGGTTCACCTGCATCACCTGGACATAGTCTGGAATATTACAGTCACCACATCTAATATTGCATGTATTAATAGAAAGGCCAAAATGAACTGCATTTCAGGGGGGAAAAATGCTGACCCTAAAACAAAACTAATAATCATCACTTAAAGAATTATATGTATAAGAATGAGCAGAGCTCCTCTGAAGGAAAGCTGGGAGCACCCCCACTCCAAAATGAAAATCTGAACTTTTACTAGTTATTCAACACTTTTCTGAGCACTTTTTTTTATTCACAGAGTAAGAGGAATCTCGGGTTTCCAAAGGATTCACTTCGGGCTTTTCTCAATTAGCAAGTTGTCCTGGATTATAAAAGGAATTCAGTTTATAAAAACTAAATCACTTCATTCTTGTAAGTTTGAGCACAGATCCGCACTCCTTAATGGGAGAGTGTGCAAAGTGACTCCCATCCAACGAGTACAGTGTGGAAAGGAAGAAGAAAGAATAACTTCACCATAGAGAAACTTGACAACTTACGAGAAAAACATCAAACAAACCAAATTGAGAGATAAAATTCCTAACCAGCCCTCCTCAAAACATTCAAGGCCATCAAAAAAATGGGAAGTCTGAGAAATTGGCCAGCCAAGAGAAGCATAAGGAGACATGACAATTAAATGTGGTATTTATAATAGGTCCTGGGACAGAAAAGGATATTAAGTAAAAAATGAGGAAATTTGAATAGAGTTGTAGTACTTAGTTAATAATAACATATCATTATTGGTTCACTAACTACCATAAATAAACCCTACTAAAGTAAGAGGTTATTAACAGAGGAAACTGGGTGTGATATAGATATATGGGAACTCTCTGCACTATCTTTGCAATGTCTCTTGAAGTCCAAAACTGTTCTAGTAAATAAAGTGTATTTTTGGAAAAAAAAAAAATTTTTAACCTAACTACCTTTGATTTCGCAGGAATGTGCCTGGTTAGCTTTTTATGTAACACTAGAGAGAATTGGGTGAATTGTATTAATAGTACCACCTGTGGCCTTGTGGGGGGGTTCTCTTCTCCATGAGAAATCCCATAAATCGATAAGCATTCTTTTATCCACAGGCCTGTGTGGTGTGAGGTTAATGGGTAACCCAGAAAGATGCTTTTCAGTTTCTTCCCCGGGAGTAAGTATTTTATAGCTGCTGTTCCACCCGCAATGGCTCTTGACAGAGGTGGAATTCGTGAACACAGCAAACGCAATCAAAGGCAGCTCTGAGGCCAGGAAAAGCTTTTCACTTACCCAGGGGTGTGTTGTCCCAGGCTTCTCGAGATTTGTTTTCTTTGTTTGGCTGCCATTCCTTGAAAATGATGGAGGGTATTACTCATCAAAGATGATGTAGCTGTCAGACGAGGCCACTGTCCATCCTGAAAGAGTTCCC
>NW_012100223.1:0-2383 GCF_000951045.1 Mandrillus leucophaeus | reverse complement strand
TTAGGCCCTGATACTACTAGTTCTTGAGCCTTCATATTTGGAGGCTGACACCAGCAGCCCGCTAGGTTCTCAGACCTTTGGACTCAAATGGAATTACACCACCTGCTTTTCTGGTTCTTGAGCTTGCAGATGGCAGATCATGGGACTTCTTGGCCTCCATAATCATGTGAGCCAATTTCCATGATTAGTCTCCTTTTATAGTCTGGGCGCGGTGGCTCACGTCTGTAATCCCAGCACTTTGGGAGGCTGAGATAGATGGATCACCTGAGGTCAGGAGTTCGAGACCAGCCTGATCAACATGGTGAAACCCCCATCTCTACTAAAAATACAAAAATTAGCCAAGCATGGTGGCATGTGCCTGTAATCCCAGCTTCTAGGGTGGCTGAGGCAGGAGAATTGCCTGAACCCAGGAGGCGGAGGTTGCAGTGAGCTGAAATCGCACCACAGAATTCCAGCCTGGGTGACAGAGTGAGACTCTGTCTCAAAAAATAAAATAAAATAAGTATCCTTTTATGTATCTATATATATATATCTGACTGATTCTGCTTCTCTGGAGAGCCCTGACTACTAGAGCAGTCTCTAAAAAGAGCTTATTTCAAACACCCACAGATATCTTCCTGAACATACAGGTGAGAATACAAACCCATGCTCTCACTAAAACCTCAGAATGATAGACAACCTATTAACAAATAAGCCTAGATTAAGGAATGCAGTCCATACTTTGTTACATGGAAGGCTCAGGCTTTGATTGATGAAACAAAGACCACAAAAAGCGCAGAAAAACACTTAGGTCCTGTATTAGTTTTCTAGCCCTGCTATAGCAAAGTAACACAAACTGGGTGACTTTCAATAACAGAAATTTGTCTCCTTACAGTTCTGGGTTCTAGAAGTCTGAAATCAAAGTGTATACTGGGCCATGTACTCCCTGTGGGGTCTAGAGGAGAATAATCTGTGCCATGCCTTTCTCTTAGGTTTTGTTGCTGCTGGCTATCTTTAACATTCCTTGGCTTATAGACACATTGTTCCAATCTCTGCCTCCATCTTCACAAAGCCTTCTCCCTAGTGTGTCTCAGTGTCTGTACCTCTTCTCTTCTTATAACAATACCGGTTAGAATGGATTAAGGGCCTACTTATTCCAATAAGACCTCATGTTAACTGTAAGTACATTTTCAATGGCCCTATTTCCAAATAAGGTCACATTCTGAAATTCAGGAAGGACATGAATTTTGGGGAGACACTATCTAAACCAGTACAGGTTCTATCTCTTGGCCTGCTCCCATGATTCAAGATCAGTGAGAAAACAAGGTACCACCAACTAAGTAGCTTAAAACAACATAGGTCTAATGGTCAAAAGTCTGGATGGGCTCAACAGAGTTTTCTGTTTAGCGTCTCACAAGACCAAAATCAAGGTTTAGGCTGGGCTCTCATCAGGAGGCTCTGGGCAAGAAGATGCTTCCAGGTCATCTAGGTTGCTGGTGAATACTACAGATTAGTAAAAAGGAATTATCCTGGCATTAGAAAGGAATAATATACTTGGCTTGGCTTGGATGCTACCAAAAACAGTGAAAGCAAGAATATATATATAGGATAAATTATTTGGGGGAAAATCTGAGAGAATGGAAGGGAGTCCCCTGGGAAAGTGATAAAAGGAAGAAAGGCTGAGAGTGACTGGACTTAATTCCATCAGGACTTTCAAAGGAGCCGATAGAGTGTCTCTCCCATTTGTCTACCCAAGGACCCACAGGCAGCAGTCTTTATCCATTGGCTCTGATAGGGCTGCTGCCCAGGACACTAAATCCTCCACATACTTCCAGATTGTGATGGTTCTTATGTGCTGGAGAGAGGGCTGCAGTCCATGATGACAAAGACATCCAAAAATAGAAAGTAAAGGATGCGCAGGGCATATTTGGAGCAAGACACTCATGGTGTGAGGTAAGTCAAAGCCCATGCTAAGTTGTTTGCCTCAGTCACTGCTGGAATCAGAAGCAAGACTAAGAGGATGGGAGTTTGGCACCAGACCTGGTACAATACCTCTGAAAACTATCTACTGAAATGCAGCAAAATGCTTCTCATCCTCACAAATATGAGAGAAGCCAAGTTCAGAAAGCAAAAAGACAAAATAAGAAAACAGTTGGATTAGGAAACATTACAAGGAATCTAAAATTGAAATTCAGGCAATTGAAATCCACACTGAAAGCCGCAGAGACCAGCGCAGATATTTTAGACAACAGAGATGTAAAAGAGAGCTCAGGAGACATATCCAGAGTATAGAGAAAAAGAATACAGACATAAAAATGAGGCTGGGCACAGTGACTCACACCTGTAATCCCAACATTTTGGGAGGCCAAGGAGGGTGGATCACTTGAGGTCAGGAATCCCAGAC
>NW_012100222.1:0-1209 GCF_000951045.1 Mandrillus leucophaeus | reverse complement strand
GGGGATTCAAAGGACGGGGTTTGGGAAATGCTGGATCAAGGTGGGGGAAGGAGGAGAACGGAGAGGTACTTTAGAGAAGTGCTTCTCAGAGTGGGGGCCTGCAACCAGGCGCCATGGCTCACGCCTGTAACCTTAACTCTTTGGGAGTTCGAGGCGGGTGGATTGCCTGAGCCCAAGAGTTCGAGTCCAGCTTGTGCAACATAGTGAGACGTTGTGTCTACAAAAAATTTTAAAATTAGCTTGTGTCCTCTCAATGTGTCTTGTCCTCCTCATGTTTCTAAAATAAAGGAAGAAAGGCCGAGCGCAGTGGCTCACGCCTGTAATCCCAGCACTTTGGGAGGCCGAGGCGGGCAGATCACTTGAGGTCGGGAGTTCGAGACCAGCCTGTCCAACATGGCAAAACCTTGTTTCTACTGGAAATACAAAAATTAGCTAGGCCTGGTGGTGCACACCTGTAATCCCAGCTACTTGGGAGACTGAGGGAGGAGAACCGCTTGAGCCTGGGAGGCAGAGGTTGCAGTGAGCTGAGATCACGACACTGCACTCCAGCCTGGGTGACAGAGCAAGACTCCATCTCAAATAAATAAATAAACAAATAAATACAAATAAATACATAAAATAAAAGAAGAAAAAAAAATGAGCCAGGCGTGGTAGTGCACACCTGTAATTCCAGCTTCTTGGGAGGTGGGAGACTTGAGACCAGGAGGTTGAGGCTACAGGTGAGCAGTGTTCACGCCACCGCACTGCAGCCTGAGCAACAGGGTGAGACCCTGTCTCAAAAAAAAAAAAAAAAAAAAAAAAATCGGTTCCTGGCCTGGCAGCACCTGGGGACTCACAGAAATGCAGGTTTTCAGGCTCTCCCGGAGACCTGGATCAGAAACTCTGGGGTGGGGCTGGCAGTCTGCTGTAACAAAGCCTCCAGCCCTTCCTGATACAGCCTCAGTTGTGGGCACTGCTGCCCTAGAAAGCTAAAGAAGGCTTGCCCTGGGGCCCTGGCACAAATGCGGGGCATGGAGAGCTGGTTACTGGGGTCCACGTTGAGCTATGTGGACGGTTCTGATCGTAGGGCCTGGTGTGACCAGAAAGAAGTCACGAGTGACCTGAGAGCTGAAAGACCACCTCCCTCCAGAATCGGGGAGACCCCTTGAGAACAAGTCGTTGGCATATTTGGAAGGCTTTCTTCCAGAAGAACACTCAGCCCTTTGGCAC
>NW_012100221.1:622671-622971 GCF_000951045.1 Mandrillus leucophaeus | reverse complement strand
CATCACAATTAAAAGAACTAGAGAAGCAAGAGCAAACACATTCGAAAGCTAGCAGAAGGCAAGAAATCACTAAGATCAGAGCAGAACTGAAGGAGTTAGAGTCACAAAAAACCCTCCAAAAAAAAAAATGAATCCAGGAGTTGGCTTTTTGAAAAGATCAACAAAATTGACAGACCACTAGCAAGACTAATAAAGAAGAAAAGAGAGAAGAATCAAATCGACGCAATTAATAATGATAAAGGGGCTATCACTACCGACTCCACAGAAATACAAACTACCATCAGAGAATACTATAAACAC
>NW_012100221.1:615160-617052 GCF_000951045.1 Mandrillus leucophaeus | reverse complement strand
TGGAAGAGTGTAAGTGTCCAGGAAATTATCCATTTCTTCTGGATTTTCCAGTTTATTTGCGTAGAGGTGTTTATAGTATTCTCTGAAGGTAGTTTGTATTTCTGTGGGGTCGTTGGTGATATCCCTTTTATCGTTTTTTGTTACGTCAATTTGATTCATCTCTCTTTTATTCTTTATTAGTCTTCCTAGCGGTCTGTCAATTTTGTTGATCTTTTCAAAAAACCAACTCCTGGATTCATTGATTTTTTGGAGGGTTTTTTGTGTCTCTATCTCCTTCAGTTCTGCTCTGATCTTAGTTATTTCTTGCCTTCTGCTAGCTTTCGAATGTGTTTGCTCTTGCTTCTCTAGTTCTTTTAATTGTGATGTTAGAGTGTCAATTTTAGATCTTTCCTGCTTTCTCTTGTGGGCATTTAGTGCTATAAATTTCCCTCTACACACTGCTTTAAATGTGTCCCAGAGATTCTGGTACCTGTCTCTTATACACATCTAGATGTGTATAAGAGACAAGTATACATATGTAACAAACCTGCACGTTATGCACATGTACCCTACAACTTAAAGTATAATAATAATAAATAAATTAAAAAAAAAAAAAAAAAGAACTGTTTGTGGCCAGACATATGGTGTATTCTGGAGAGTGTTCTGTGTGTGCTGAATAGAATGTGTATTCTGCTGCTGTTGGATGAAATGTTCTGTACATGTGTATTGAGCCAGTTGTTCAAATCCACTGTTTTCTTATTGGTTTTCTGTCCAGATGATCTATCCATTGTTGAACATATGGTTTTGAAGTTCCCTGCTATTTTTGCATTTCTGTCTGTGTCTTCCTTCAGATCTGTTAATATTTGCTTTATATATTCAGTTGCTGTCATGCTGGTTGCATATGTATTTACAATTGCTATGCCTTCTTGATGAACTGATCCCTTTGTCATTAAATAATGCTTTTTTGTCTTTTGTCACAGTTTTGACTTAAAATCTATATTTTGTTTGATATTAGTAGACATATCCCTGCTCTTTTTTTGATTACCCATTTTTTGAGGTATCTTCTTCCATACCTTCACTTTCAGCCTATCTGCATCCTTCAAGCTAAAGTGAGACTCTTATACAAAACATAACTTGGATCTTGTTTTTCTATTTAGTCACTTTATTCCTTTTTATTAGAAAATTGGATCTATTTTCATTTTACATAATTTTTGATACTAAGAACTTACTACTGCCATTATGTTTTCTGTCTCTTTTGTAATTCTTTTTTTCATTTTTTCCTCTCTTGCTGTCTTTCTTTGTGATTTGATGACTTTTACCAGCATGTTTTGATTCTTTTCTCTTTATCATCTGTGTATCTAATATTGTTTTTTTTATGTAGTTACCGTAGACTTACAATATACATCTTATATAAAATGGTGTACTATTTGCGTATAACCTTCACATATCTATTCATGTACTTTAAATCATCTCTAGATGTAAGCATAATATATATTATGTAGATTCTATGTAAATAGTTGTTATACTGTATTTTAAAATTTGCATTTTTTTTTTTTTTGTGGTGAGAACACTTAAACTTTATTCTCTTGGCAATTTTCAAGTATACAAAACATTGTTATTACTATAGTCATGCTTTACAATGGATATCTTGAACTTACTGCTCCTGTCCACCCGAAATGTATCCTTTGACCAAAACCTCCCCAGGACTACCCCCCAGTCAGTCCCTGGTAATCACCAGTCTACTCTACTTCCATGAGTTTTTCTGAAAATCTTATGATTTTAACTTTAATTACGATTGAGTTTGAGTCAAAGTTATTTAGGGTCACACACAGTAAACAAACTTCTGGAGATTGTGATATTTTTGAAAATGTGATGAAAGACCTTCTCTCTAGAAATATGTTTGCACATGCATG